>NC_092234.1:39312504-39362504 GCF_036320965.1 Panulirus ornatus | reverse complement strand
CCTCACATGACCTCAGTCACGACTGTATCTCTCATGAATTACAGTCATGACTTCTGTAGTACCTGGATGTGACCTCTGACCTGCCGGAGGAGCACTGGTAAGCTTTTATAACATAGCTTTTCAAAGCAAAGCTTAACTAAACATGACCTCAGAACCACAGCTTGATGATCAAGATTTTAAAACCAGTTCATAACATGTTTGTTTACATGTTATACCTGACGAACAGGTCTTTAAACCACAGCTTGATTACCACAGCTTGACTACCACAGCTTGATTACCACAGCTTGACTACCACAGCTTGATTACCACAGCTTGATTACCACAGCTTGACTACCACAGCTTGATTACCACAGCTTGACTACCACAGCTTGATTACCACAGCTTGATTACCACAGCTTGATTACCACAGCTTGACTACCACAGCTTGATTACCACAGCTTGACTACCACAGCTTGATTACCACAGCTTGATTACCACAGCTTGATTACCACACCTTGATTACCACAGCTTGACTACCACAGCTTGATTACCACAGCTTGATTACCACACCTTGATTACCACAGCTTGATTACCACAGCTTGATTACCACAGCTTGACTACCACAGCTTGATTACCACAGCTTGATTACCACAGCTTGATTACCACAGCTTGATTACCACAGCTTGATTACCACAGCTTGATTACCACAGCTTGACTACCACAGCTTGATTACCACAGCTTGACTACCACAGCTTGATTACCACAGCTTGATTACCACAGCTTGACTACCACAGCTTGATTACCACAGCTTGACTACCACAGCTTGATTACCACAGCTTGACTACCACAGCTTGATTACCACAGCTTGATTACCACAGCTTGACTACCACAGCTTGATTACCACAGCTTGACTACCACACCTTGACTACCACAGCTTGACTACCACAGCTTGATTACCACAGCTTGATTACCACAGCTTGATTACCACAGCTTGACTACCACAGCTTGATTACCACAGCTTGACTACCACAGCTTGACTACCACACCTTGACTACCACAGCTTGACTACCACAGCTTGATTACCACAGCTTGATTACCACAGGTTGATTACCACAGCTTGACTACCACAGCTTGATTACCACAGCTTGACTACCACAGCTTGATTACCACAGGTTGACTACCACAGGTTGACTACCACAGCTTGATTACCACAGCTTGATTACCACAGCTTGACTACCACAGCTTGACTACCACAGCTTGACTACCACACCTTGATTACCACAGCTTGATTACCACAGCTTGATTACCACAGCTTGATTACCACAGGTTGATTACCACAGCTTGATTACCACAGCTTGACTACCACAGCTTGATTACCACAGCTTGACTACCACAGCTTGACTACCACAGCTTGATTACCACAGCTTGACTACCACAGCTTGACTACCACAGCTTGATTACCACAGCTTGACTACCACACCTTGATTACCACAGCTTGATTACCACAGCTTGATTACCACAGCTTGACTACCACAGCTTGACTACCACAGCTTGATTACCACAGCTTGACTACCACAGCTTGATTACCACACCTTGACTACCACAGCTTGATTACCACAGCTTGACTACCACAGCTTGACTACCACAGCTTGATTACCACACCTTGATTACCACAGGTTGATTACCACAGCTTGACTACCACAGCTTGATTACCACAGCTTGATTACCACAGCTTGACTACCACACCTTGATTACCACAGCTTGATTACCACAGCTTGACTACCACAGCTTGATTACCACAGCTTGATTACTATGGTTTGGTTACCACAGCTTGATTACCACAGCTTGATTACTATGGTTTGGTTACCACAGCTTGATATGATAACTTGATAACTGTGGCTGTAAACCAGACTGATAATTATCGATTTAAACCAAAGCTTGATAACCATGGCTCTCTAACCCAAGCTTAGTAACGACAAAGCTTTCTAACCAAAGCTTAGTCACCAAGGCTCTAAAGCCAAAGCTTAGCAATGAAATTTATAACTAAATCTTCCCTGGCTGTGTTAGCCCTGCACCACGTGAGCTCCACATAATGTCATCACTTCCCAGTGTCACGTGATGTTCCGATAATGCCACGTGATGTTCCGATAATGCCACGTGATGGTCGGATAATGTAATTGCTGCCAGATAACGTAATTTGAATCTGCATTTTGTACAAATTAAACGATGTTCCAGTTGTTCATACAAACTGTTCCTATAATTCATACCAAGAGTTCCAGTTGTTCATGGTTCATTATAGGGGTAATTAGTGGAGTAACATTACTCAGTAACAAACGTTTTAATTTGACCTCGACTCCGGCGGTCTGATCACGATCGGTCACACGAAGCAATGTTGATATCCTGACCACAAGACGTAAGATAATGTTATCACTAAGATAATACAGTTGAGTAATGACTTATAAAGATATACAGTTTGTTGATCAGTACTGAAGAAGAAAGAGTTTATCAGTTATCAAGATACAGTTTGATTATTTAGATATGGATTATGGTCAGAATCTTGCGTTCACCGAGGCGCGCTGTGTGTATGTGTGTGTGTGTGTGTGTGTGTGTGTGTGTGTGTGTGTGTGTGTGTCGTTTACTGGCTAGCAACACAGTTGACACTTGGGACAATTTTCTTTCGACGATGGATAACGTTGTGTGCCGGAGATGATCATGAGAACTGATGTTGAATGTTGACCAGCCTTCACATGAAGGTCGAGTAGTGTGGCAGATGATGTTAACATACGGTAACGTCAGACACAACAGCTCAGCTTCAGTTGTCATCAGACACACAGAGTGACCCACCATCAGTGGTTCTCGCCCTAACATAACATCATCAATGATCTAACTCTTGCAAGTTAGAAAAGAAAAATGATTTGGTTATCTATCAGACACTGAAGGTGATCATAGGACCAGTACACCAGGAACCTGCAAAATTGCAATACAGAGAAACAAGAACACCTACATGTTATCTGACAACGGGTTTATATGACAATAACTAAAGCTGAAAATGTACCAATATCTGTTGGTGTTACCGGACTTCTGCAACCGACAGGTCACCTTCGGTGGAGCTGTAACATCGTCATTGGACAAAGAGGAACTTCGCGTTCCAAAGGAGTCCACCATTTCTCAGCTCCTGATTGAAGCGCAACGTTTAAGGCACATTAACCCCATAAAAGGAGTTTTGGGTTTATGAAATTTCACCATGATACATACCTGCAGTACATACATGAGCACACTGCAGTACATACATGAGCACACTGCAGTACATACAACCCCTGATGCTCCTCTAGATAATTCTATATCTCTTCCCGTAATCTATTTTCGGACTGTCCGAAAAGCGCTTCTTTCTCTGGACACGAGCAAGGCTTATGGTCCTGATGGCATCCATCCCCGTGTACTGAAAGTGTGCCTCTGAACTTGCACTTATGCTTGCTCGTTTGTTCCTTTTCTGTTTAAAAAACAAAACTTTTCCTTCTCCTTGGAAGTATGCATTGATACATCCCATCCTTAAGAAGGGACATCCTTCTGATTCTTCTAACTATCGTCCTATTGCTTTGATATCTATAATTTCCAGTTTTTGAATCCCTCCTCGACTCACATATCCTTAAACACCGAAAATCAACATCTCTCTGATCACCGGTATGGCTTTCTGTAAAGCGAGATCCACTGGTGATATTCTTTCCTATCTTACTAATGTCTGGTCATCATCCCTGAAAGATTTTAAGGAGCTCAAGTGTAGCTGCCCTTGACATATCTAAGGCTTTTGACAAGGTGTGGCATCGGGATCTCAATTCCAAGCTCCCCTTTTCTGTCTTCCCTCCCTCACTTTGCTCCTTCATATCTAGCTTCCTCTCCGACCGATCTGTCTCTATGGTTGTTGACGGACCAGCCTTCCTCCTTTTCTCCATCAACATTGGTGTCTCTCAAGGTTCTGTCATGTCCACTACACTTTTTCTCCTTTTTCGACGATTTCCTCTCCTCCACAAATAATCCAATGCACTCACATGCTGACGACTCAACACTGCATTCATTCACATCCTTCAATTCCGCTCCCTCTTCTCTCACTCGTTCTGCATCTCGTGTTGACACAACTTCCTTAATAAAGTCAGACTTGGACGGGATATCTCAGTGGGGTAGACCAAATCTGGTTAAGTTTAATGCCTCCGAGACCCAGTTTCTACCCATCTCAATCGAAAACTCGGAACTCTCGTCTTTCCTGTGACGGTTCTGTAAATCCACCTCTTGACCCAATGAACATGCTTGGTATTACTGTAACATCGACTCTTTCTTGGAAACTCCACAGTACAGGAATAGCTAAGTCTGCCTCAAGAAACCGGATGTCCTGTTTAGATGTCGAAACTATTTCTGAAAAGTTGCTCTGTTCATACAGGGGATTGATTCGTCCTTGTATGGAGTACTGCTCTCACATCTGGGTTGGTTCTAGCTCTGTATCCTTACTTGACAGTGTTGAGTCGAAAGCGGTCCGACTTATAAACTGTTCCAGACTTGACCCCCTTGCCCTACTCCGCAATGCTGGCTTACTTTCCCTCTTCTATAGATATTACTTTGGTTTTTGCTCCCGAGAACTGGCTGCTTGTGTGCCCCCACCACTAGCTAGACCACGCAATTCTCGGCAAGCTGCTCCGTCACATGATATTGTGCGGCCATAGCAACTCAAGGGTGGGCCGTTTTGATACCTGCTTCTTTCCATTCACGTCGAAGCTTTGGAACTCTCCACCTTCTCATGTCTTTCCCAGTAACTATGACCTGACGCACACTTCAAAAGACAAGTATTTTTACTTCTTCCAAAACCTCCAAAATTCGTTAATACTTTCCCTTGTCTTTTCTTTTTACGTTTCATAATTCTCTCTACATTTCAATTAAGGCCCAGCCTTGATGTGAACTTGTGCCCGTGACTGGAGCCTTCAACCTTAAAAAAAAATACTGCAGTACATACACGAGCACGCTGCAGTACATACATGAGCACACTGCAGTACATACACGAGCACACTGCAGTACATACACGAGCACACTGCAGTACATACACGAGCACGCTGCAGTACATACATGAGTACACTGCAGTGCATACATGAGTACACTGCAGTACATACATGAGCACACTGCAGTACATACATGAGCACACTGCAGTACATACATGAGCACACTGTAGTACATACATACATGAGCACACCGTAGTACATACATGAGAACACTTCAGTACATACATGAGCACACCGTAGTACATACATGAGCACACTGCAGTACATACATGAGCACACTGTAGTACATACATGAGCACACTGCAGTACATACACGAGCACACTGTAGTACATACATGAGCACACTGCAGTACATACATGAGCACACTGTAGTACATACATGAGCACACTGCAGTACATACATGAGCACACTGTAGTACATACATGAGCACACTGCAGTACATACATGAGCACACCGTAGTACATACATGAGAACACTTCAGTACATACATGAGCACACCGTAGTACATACATGAGCACACCGTAGTACATACATGAGCACACTGCAGTACATACATGAGCACACTGTAGTACATACATGAGCACACTGCAGTACATACACTGTCGTGTTGTATTGTCAAAGGTCGTACCGTCGTACACAAAGGTCGTACCGTCGTGCTCCAGGGTCGTACCGTCGTCTTAGAAGATTTAATTAAAGCATCTTGCCGCTGGAATTAATTTTAATTACTTTCTTTAATTAATGCAACGACTGGAACGTTCCTTGGTATGTCGTCCGGGAGGCCAGAGACGAGACCCACCACTGAAAGATGGGCCCCCCTTCCCCTCCCCTCCCCCCCCAGCACCACGGCAAGACTAATCCCCCCCCCCCTCCCCAGCACTACGTCAACGCTACCCCTCCCCCCCTGCAGGTGAGGTTCACCAGCTAACAAGCATCACTATAAGACGACCACTAAACTTTGCCGGTCCAACACGGGTTCGACACTGGGAGTCGAACCCACAACAACAGGAGATGTAGATGGTACAGTGAGCAAAGGTCAGACACGCAGGAGACCTTGTGATATTTCCAGGAACATTTGTTTCTCTAGAGGTCAAGATTTATTAAAGTGACAGGAAGTTAACTAACCCACCATCACCAGGAACCTAACTAACCCACCATCACCAGGAACCTAACTAACCCACCATCACCAGGAACCTAACTCACCCACCATCACCAGGAACCTAACTCACCCACCATCACCAGGAACCTAACTAACCCACCATCACCAGGAACCTAACTCACCCACCATCACCAGGAACCTAACTCACCCACCATCACCAGGAACCTAACTCACCCACCATCACCAGGAACCTAACTCACCCACCATCACCAGGAACCTAACTCACCCACCATCACCAGGAACCTAACTCACCCACCATCACCAGGAACCTAACTCACCCACCATCACCAGGAACCTAACTCACCCACCATAACCTGCCAGGGTGATTGCCAGACTGAGACACAAAACTTACGACATACGACTGCACGAAACAAAATCATTCATCTTAGCGAAGGTTGAGAGGTGATCTAACACACGTGTTCAGTTATGAAATCCTTCGTTTGAGAGGTGATCTAACACACGTGTTCAGTTATGAAATCCTTCGTTAACTTGGTTATAACAAACATACATAAGAGTAAGTTAGTCTGATTTCACTTGAAGTAATGAATACAGATTCGTGTGGAAACATTTGACCTCGAATGGTGCGAAATACCTTTCCTTCAACAATATGGTTGACATATGGAGTGATTTACCGATTAGAGTAGTTTATAACAGCACCATAGATACGTTCAAGAATAGACTTAATCAATATTTCTCTGCAAGTCTCAGACTATCATTACTTAAGACTACATACATGAACAGTTAACAACTTCTTTTCGAAACACCTGTCAATCTCTACTCTTAACCACACGAATCTGAGAGTTCCTGACCTCTTCCATTATCACAAACATCCTGCACAAGACCCAATGGTCTCCTGTTTTTGAATTCCTTTGTATCCAGAGTCAAGCCTGTAGTCTGCTGCATAGTTTACCTCATCAGTTCACACAGTCAGTTCAGTATATCAACAGGCAATCTCTCCTCCATGTTAAACATCAATTCCATTCTTTCCCTCCCGTGCACACCTCTCTCCCTCCTGATTGCCTGGGTCTCGATATTTCAAGCTTCCTTTGCTCCATCCTTTCATCTCCTGCTCGGTCTCCATCTCTCCCTGCCCCCTCTGCTTGTGACACATATATCCGCTGAGTTTATTCTCTTTTTATGTTCGAACCAGTGCAGCAAACACTGGCTGGCCCTCTCAGCCAGACTTGGCTAACTCCCACACCTCTCTTACCCTCGCATTTCTCACACGATCAACGCGTCTAACACTACAAGTTGTCGTGCAGCATCTCCTTCGTATCGCATCCATCAGTCAGGCACCTCTCAGCCGCATTCGAAGCCCAAGACACACACCAGCTCAGTACCGCCGGGACTACTCTACCGTCAAACATACCCTGCTGAACCCTGACACACTAATCTGCAACAGGAACCATTCATCCTCCTCCCTTCCTACTCACACACAAGCCTTACTCTCTCCATGAACTCCTCACTACAGTTAGTAACTCTCTATTTAACCATGTATTCGTAGTTCCTTCCTCGAGGCCTCTCTGTTAACCTCATCATTATATTATTACAGATGCATATTTATCTCATACAATCAATTATCTTTCTCTTTGTCCTTCTCACTCACGTTCTTCAAAGCAAAACACTTGGTCCACACGTCCTCCACCTCCTCTACCTTGCTCCTCCTCAAGCAGGTAGTCAAGACCATCCTCTCACTCATTCCCACCTCACTGCCTTGACCTGTGATTGTTATCCCTCCAGTCTTCATACAAGGACACCATACACTCTGACACCACCAGTCTTCATACAAGGACACCATACACTCTGACACCATCAGTCTTCATACAAGGACACCATACACTCTGACACCACCAGTCTTCATACAAGGACACCATACACTCTGACACCACCAGTCTTCATACAAGGACACCATACACTCTGACACCACCGTCTTCATACAAGGACACCATACACTCTGACACCACCGTCTTCAGGCAGCTTGGGTCATACATAAGCCAGTCTCACTGACAACCACCCACACTGCCTCCGGGGAGGTTCAGTCGCTGTTGCATCCCGTCCCACCGCTTAACCCCATTCCATCTTGTGCAAGACTTTAATGGTTTCCTCTCTGTTTTACTCTCCCATTCGCCACGACTCTCTCTCTCCCTGCCACTCCCTCTCAGACACCGGGTCCGCCTCCCTCTCATCTAAACTCCTCCAAAATACTTTCTCCATCTCCTTTTTGTCAAATATTTGCATGTTACCGCTTTCCTATCTGCTCCCCTCATTGTCCTGCTCCCCTCATGGTCCTGCTTCCCTCATGGTTGCCCACACTTCACCTTCACACTGTTCACTTCCAATCAAAATAGTTTCTTAAGTCTTTATAAAAAATTTGAGAGTTGCTCAGGGGTGCACAGGCACACCCTATCATGTGCTCATGGACAGGTGTACAGTACAGGTGTTTCGCTTGTGTGTCAGCCGAGACTCAAGGTTCATGATGGCAGGACGGGAGAGATAGGTAGTATGTTCATATGTATGTGTATGTGCGTGTATGGGCGTTTATGTATATATGTGTGTATATGAATGGATGGGCCAGTCTTCGTCTGTTTCCTGGCGCTACTTCGCTGACGCGAGAAACAGCGATTAAGTATGATAAAATAGAAATAGATGGTTGTGTCAGTGACGTCACTTCCTGTAAACCAGTTTCAGAACTGATGTCATTTTCCCCCAGTGTGCTGCAGGAGGAAGTGTCTCCATCATGAAATCAAACGTTGGTCATCCTGGGCGAGTTACTGTGGATGAGGCCAGCAGTGTACCCACCCCCCGACCCCCACCCCACCCCAAATATTCCCTGACCCAGCCGGGCCTGGGTCAACTGAGGTCGACCCAGGTCATCTCCCCAGCAGCCATGCTGGAAATTACCTGGATTTTCTTTGTTTCATCTGAGATTACTGATATGTTCAATGGTTCAACATGTTCTCAACCACCATCACCAGCTCAAATCTTATCTTGTTTATTTCTTGTTTAACGTGAATATTGCGCAGGAAGCGAATACTGAATAGTTGGCCCAAATATTCGCTGGTTTCTTTATCATAGATATTCTCTTCTTCACAGGCTCAAATATCTATGACTTATTCGAAGATTCAAGTGTTCATGTTCAGAATATTCTCTGTTTTACCTGACTTGAAGATCAGTGGTTCTTCCAACGGGAATATTTTCTAGTTCACCCATCCAAATATTCTGATGATAATTCACGTTGCTTAATTCATCTGTGATGAATAATCTTCGAATCCCAGAATTCTGAATTCCCTTCTTAATCATCTTTAGATTCATCAACTTCAAATATTCTTGGATGAAATTGTGAAAATTTTTAACATTCTCTCAGTAACGAATATTTCACTAAACTGTGGTTGAATATCTCAATGGTTGTACTGGTTCTGATATTCTCGGTCAAATATTGTTATGTCTTGTGACCGTGAACACTTCCAGCCTCTGGTGAAGTATTCCGTCCCAGATATTCTCTCCCTCGTGAGTCAGTTTGTAATCTTCCTTATCACAGAGGCAGAATATTCCTAACTTTGTCCTTCATCCTTACTTTAACCTAAGAACCCCCCCCCCCCCCTCCCCCTCCTGAATATCGATACCTTTCTCGCAGAATATTCCCAATCTTGTCTTCTTTTTCTCATCATTTTTCCCGTTCCGAATATTCTCTCCCTACTTTTTAATACTTCTCCCCCAGTCTCACCAAATACTCCCCCCCCCCCCCACTCCTTTACTTCATCAACACCACCAATATTCCAATATTCTCCTCATCTGAGAAGATCCTTGATCGCCTACTCCCCTCCCCTCCCTTCTCCTCCTATAAACTGCATATTTCCCCTCCCCCTCAGTCACACCCCATGAGGTCCCCTCCCCCTTAACTACGGGATATTCCCCTCCCCCAGGATCAAGGAGCCCTCCTTCCCCCCCCCCCCCATCTACCACTGGAGTCCCCCTTCTCCCCCACAGGATCCAGGGATCCCCCCCCCACCCCACCACCACCACCAGAGCCGGGAGACCCCCTCCCCTCCTCCCCCCTAAGGCCCGTCGTAGGATAAGCGGCAACAATTTCAAACATCCACCAGCACGCAACACAAACATCCACCAGCACGCAACACAAACATCCACCAGCACGCAACACAAATTTAATCCACATTTTTTTGACTGGACATTTGTGTCTGAATGTGAGCCGACTGGTCTGTGTGTGTGTGTGTGTGTGTGTGTGTGTGTGTGTGTCTGGTGTGTGTATGTGTGTGTGTGTGTGTGTGTGTGTGTGTGTGTGTGTGTGTGTGTGTGTGTGTGGTGTGTGTGTGTGTGTGTGTGCCTGGTGTGTGTGTGTGTGTGTGTGTGTGTGTGTGTGTGTGTGTGTGTGTGTGTGTGTGTGTGTGTGTGTGTGTGTGTGCGTGTGCTTGGTGTGTGTGTGTGTGTGTGCTTGGTATGTGTGTGTGTGTGTGCTTGGTATGTGTGTGTGTGTGTGCTTGGTATGTGTGTGTGTGTGTGTGTGTGTGTGTGTGTGTGTGTGTGTGTGTGGTGTGTGAGTGCCTGGTGTGTGTGTGTGTGTGCCTGGTGTGTGTGTGTGTGTGTGTGCCTGGTGTGTGTGTGTGTGTGTGTGTGCCTGGTGTGTGTGTGTGTGTGTGTGCCTGGTGTGTGTGTGTGTGTGTGTGTGTGTGTGTGTGCCTGGTGTGTGTGTGTGTGTGTGTGTGTGTGTGTGTGTGTGTGTGTGTGCCTGGTGTGTGTGTGTGTGTGTGTGTGTGTGACTATACGGGAGGAAGTTCTACACTGGTGGGGCGCCATCTTTTGAACATTTTAAACTCCTGTATTCTGTCCACGTTCACCACATCATAATCTAATTTGCTCCATTCATCCCCTGTTGTTATGCTGTAGAACTATGTGTGTGTGTGTGTGTGTGTGTGTGTGTGTGTGTGTGTGGTGTGGTGTGGTGTGTGTGTGTGTGTGTGTCTGTGTGTGTCTGTGTGTGTGTGTGTGTTGTGTGTGTGTGTGTGTGTATAAGATAAGAATATGTAAATTCATCATCCATTATGTGTAAACATTTTCATATTTCTTTGCATAAAATCGTTTTCTAAATGCGCGTGAAGATTGTGGACATGTCCAGTGTATATATCTGTTGTGTTCATAGCAGTGAGGAAGCCAGTGCACGAATCATTGTATCATGTGTTCATAGCAGTGAGGAAGCCAGTGCACGAATCATTGTACCATTACGTGAATATGATCAATGTTATCAGTGGTTTACATTGTATGTGAATACTGTCAATGTGACCATGTGTAATGACCAAGTGTACTGCAGGGTGTATGTGAGTACTGCTGCTGTCACTGTGGTGTATTGTAGATATGTGACTGCTGACAGTGAGAGGGAAGGCTCACTACAGCAGTACTGGTCCTGTGATTCACAGGAAGGTGTCAGGATGTAGCCAGGAGCCGCCCAGACCAGCACTACCCTAGTGACTCAGTGATGGCCGGACACATCGTTCATCCTCACACTTGGGGTTAATGTTTATATGTTATTCCGTTGCTACCACGCACATGGGCTAGTGTGAACATGTCGCACGCATTGTACACTAACCTGGTCATCCTGCACGACCTTGCCCTCCCTCACCTGCCAGACAGAGTGAAGACTCAGGGAGGACCAGTACCAGCCACTGCCAGGGGCTTTGCCCTCATCATAATCCTGACTATGCTTCCCATTCACGACCAGCATCATGCACGACCATCATCATTCACGACCACCATCATTCACGACCAGCATCATTCACGACCACCATCATTCACGACCACCATCGTTCACGACCATCATCATTCACGACCACCATCATTCACGACCAGCATCATGCACGACCATCATCATTCACGACCACCATCGTTCACGACCACCATCATTCACGACCATCATCATTCACGACCACCATCATTCACGACCACCATCATTCACGACCACCATCATTCACGACCAGTATGTGCGTCTTCTTACAAACATTTCTGACGCTGGACGCTGCTGGTTAGCGAACATCTTTCTTATTTCCCACTTTTCTTAGCGATTCAATTCGTCTGTCGAGATTTTCATTGGTGCACTTGGCGTCTCCAGTTATAACTCAGCATTCGAGTCTGTGTTTACCCCAACACTTAGGCAACTACTGCTTGACTCCTAAACGTTGAATTTCCCGACCCTACCTGGCAGATATCTGCACCAGCTACCAAGGTCTCTCGGTTCTCACAACTGCTTCCATGACTCTCCAAGCTTTACAGTTTAGCTCGACCACCTACGTCCCTGTCATGAGGCCGTGAGATCACGTCAACCTGAGGTTCCCCTACACGGGAGGCTTCGATGGCCACCACCTGGAACTGGCTGAGCTCCTGCAACACCGGTGGTGTGGGATATCGTCGACCTCCCCAGCCAGACTCTCCGTTCTTAATGATCGGGAGCAAATCATGACCCACAGCGGCCGTACCCCAGACCGTGGCCACCACCCTGCAAACACTGGATCTGTTTTCTTAACGCCACCGCTGCACAATCTCGCCCTCGAGTGGTTCGTCTGACCACACTAGTGGCGTCCCACTGCTCGCCACACCTCCGCCTCAGGTACTGTTTGGACTAACTTACAAAACCGATTATTTTATTCTTTTCTGCAAAGTTATCGTCTCTTCTCTTGTCTGGTGATGTTCGTGTCTTTACTGAACGAACAAGAGCGGTTACTAATATGTGAGGACAGGTATTGCCTCCTCCTCAAGACCCAACTTTTCCTTAAGTCTGTTGTTCAGTCATTGGTGTTCTGAGACCACCAGCACGATGCACCAAACATGTCTGACTGGGAAAACGTCCTTCCTTCAACTTGCGTTCTTTGTGCACCTCGTCCAGGAGTCCCTGTATGGTGTCCATGAGACAAGTCTTCCTTCATCCAGAGGAAGAGCGACAACCTCTCCTCTGACAGGTCTCCCTGGTCTTTGGCCAGAAGTGTCAACATCAACTTACGATGTCGTACAATCTTTCCTACGCTGGGACTGCAAGTGTCGCTCTTACTGACAACGAACTATTTTACGTTCTCTTTCCTCATTTAACTTTATGATGGATGTCTGTAACACTGATGCAATCCTCACTAATCCTGTCTTCCCCCCCCTCCGTAAACTCTTTTGGAAAGTTCAAAAAGTACTTCTGTCTCCAAAGACAAGCCTGCCATCCGGACTCATGAAGGAACCTCCTCAACTGCTACTCTGATCAAGCCAAGATCTTGGAGGGGAGCTCTGGTGGTGTTTGTGATGGACTGTTGCAAGACACAACAGTGTTGACGATTTTTACATCAGAAACATTTGTGCGTCTACGTTCTACATCCAGAAAGGTGCAAGTCTGTCCGAGTATACCAGGTCACTTGTATGGGAGAGTCCTGACCGAGAAGGTGAAGGCATCAGATTAGAGAAAAACACTGTGGATAGAGAAGTGGTAGAGGATGTGTGAACAAGGTGTTTGCTTTGGAGAATGTGTGTGGTAAATACTTAGAGAAACAGATGGATTTGTATGTAGCATTTATGGATCTGGAGAAGGCATATGATAGAGTTCATATAGACGCCTTGTGGAAGGTCTTAAGATATGGTGTGGGATGAAAGCTGTTAGAAGCAGAGACATTTTTACCAAGGATTTAAGGCATGTGCAAGAGTAGGAAGAAAGGAGAGTGAATGATCCAACTGAAGGTCTGTCAGTGGCAGGGGTGTGTGATGTCTCCTATTGTTGTTTAATTTGTTTATGGATGGAGTGGTTAGGGAGGTAAATGTAAGAGTCTTGGAGAGAGGGGCGAGTATGCAGTCTGATGGGGATGAGAGGGCCTGGGAAGCGAGTCAGTTGTTCTTAGCCGATGATATAGCACTGAAGGGAGATTCGAGTGAGAAATTGCAGAAGTTGGTGACTGAGTTTGAAAGATATGTACAAGAAGGAAGTTGAGAGTAAATGTGAATAAATGCAAGTTTATTCGGTTCAGCAGGGTTGAGGGACAAGTTAGTTGGGGCTGTGAGTTTGAGTGGAGAAAAATTGGAGGAAGTGAATTTTGTTTCTAGATATCTGGGAGTGGACATGGCAGCAAATGGAACCATGGAAGCAGAAGTGCGTCATAGGGATGGGAGAGGGTGCGAAGGTTCTGGGAGGGATGAACGATGTTTGGAAAGAGAGACAGTTATCTGGGAGGTCAAAAATTGGCATGTTTGAAGGCATGGTGATGCCAACGGTATCATATGAATGCGCGGTATAGGCTATATATAAGGCTGTGCAAAGAAGGATGGATGTGTTGGAATTAAATGTTTAAGGACAATATGTGGTGTGAGGTGGTTTGATCGAGTAAGTAATGAAAGGGTAAGAGAGATGTGTGGTAATAAAAAGAGTGTCGTTGAAAGAGCAGAAGAGGGTGTGTTGAAATGGTTTCGACACATGGAGAGAGTCAGTGAGGAAAGGTTGACAAAGATGACATATGTGTTGGAACCGGAGGAAACATGGAGAACGGGGAGACCAGATTGGAGATGGAAGAATGGAATCAAAAGATTTTGATCGACTTACGCCTGAACACGCAGTAGGGTGAAAGGCATGCACGGGATAGAGTGAATTGGAATGATTTGGCATATTGGGGTCAACTTGCTGTCAGCGGGCTGAACCAGGGCATGTGAAACATACGGGGTAAACCATGAAAAGGTCTGTGGGGCCTAATGTGGATAGGGACAGAGGATAGATGTGGACAGAGAATAGATGTGAGTGGATGTGCATTTCTTATGTTCCTTGCGTTACTTTGCTAACGCAGGAAATAGTGATCAAATATATATATATATATATATATATATATATATATATATATATATATATATATATATATATATATATATATATATATATATATAAATAATCTATTAATAGGTCTATTTGTTACTATGTTTTGTAAATGTCATAATCCCATACATCCGAAAGTATTCTCTGTATCTGGGTAGATTTATAAATTGATTAATGTCTATCTATATGCACCAATTATAGAAACAGTTACAGAGATATACATATAGATGAACTTTAGAACAGAGCGAAATTTCCTTTTGTTCGCTGTATAGCTCATGGCTGTATAGCTCAGAGCTGTATAGCTTACGGCTGTATAGCTCACGCCTGTATAGCTTACACACGTGAATTTGCAAGGACATACATCCAGCAGCACACACGTACAAACACATCCATAAATATTCATACAGACATACATATAGATTAGCTCATACATAGCCAAAGACACCTCCATGCATGTCATGTTTTATGTGTCTGTATTTATGTATACGTGTGTCCTGTACTCATATTTACTCTTTGCGTATGTATACTCACTCATGTGAACACCAATTACGGGGCAACTCATGTATAAAGACACATTTATATATATACGTTCACACACAAACACACACATTGTACCTGAGCTCCCCCACGGCTGCTCTTCCTCACTAAGAGCCACACAGAGGGAGGGACCAGCTAGAAAGAGTGCAGAAAAGGGCATGCGAATCATCCTGGGCCCCTCTGACATCATTATCATCAAGTTCCTCATTGTCCACCATCTCCACACAACACCGGCAGCTCACACGGCAGCCAGTATACTACTAACATACGCCCGTCACACAATATTGTCAACATGGAGGGAAATATACCAAACCTTTTTCATGAATTAATGATGGTTAGTCAAACTGGCATATGAGGAACAGGCAATCAGGAACCAGGGAAGAGAGTTATGATGGATGACGTAGAGATATGTAAGGAAGGGATGATGTAGAGGTATGTGAGGAGGGGATGATGTAGAGGTGAGGAGGGGATGATGTAGAGGTATGCGAGGAAGGGATGATGTAGAGGTATGTGAGGAGGGGATGATGTAGAGGTATGCGAGGAGGGGATGATGTAGAGGTATGCGAGGAGGGGATGATGTAGAGGTATGCGAGGAGGGGATGATGTAGAGGTATGCGAGGAGGGGATGATGTAGAGGTATGCGAGGAGGGGATGATGTAGAGGTATGCGAGGAAGGGATGATGTAGAGGTATGTGAGGAGGGGATGATGTAGAGGTATGCGAGGAGGGGATGATGTAGAGGTATGTGAGGAAGGGATGATGTAGAGGTATGCGAGGAGGGATGTTGTAGAGGTATGCGAGGAGGGGATGATGTAGAGGTATGTGAGGAGGGATGATGTAGAGGTATGTGAGGAGGAGATGACATGTTCTGAAGTGTTTCCACTGTGGAAGACACTGTAGCCACAGCACCACTGAGGCGGGATGGCGAGGAGGTTCAGGATGGCTAGAAGAATATAAACAGACCAGTACAGAGTCCTGGCGTATAATGCTCTTGCTTCTGATACAGAGTTCCCACATATCTAGCGGGATCGACACATGCACCTAAGAAACCATCCCAAGTGTTGGTCAAGCTGGCGCTGGAGGAAGGTAAGCAGCAAGCGAGTGCAAGATGGTAAACCTCAAGCTTATCTTTGCGTAGTAGACCAGGAAGTGTAACGAACCACAACCCAGTCTCTGACGAATGTGAGCTGTTAATTATTGAAGAAACCGAGCAGTGGGCAACTTATGATCACTTGCACAGGAGCTGCAATGATCCGTCTCGAGATGGGGTGGGGTGGCCATGGGCCTCCTGCAGGGCACAGTCATGGGAACATAACAGTTGTTAACAACTCGCCATGAACAGCAAACCTCCAGCTGGCGGAGGTCACGAGCAACGTAAATATCGAAAAAAATATTTTACGACCCAACAACAACAACAACAACAACAACAAGACTGAGGCAAAATCGAAGGTGGGTGAGAGACGTGGATGATGCTATACAGAGGAAATGTGAAGCCATGCTGGTGGTGACACAGTGGAGGAAGGTCATGATGTGAACACTGACCAACAGGATGTAAACATCAGGAATATATTCGTGAGAGAAACTTAACAGTTGACTGTACCTAACTTGTCGTCACAGTCCCAACTTAGCAGAAACTTCCTCTGCTGCTCAATATTACACTGCAGTCATGTTCATACATAAGGAAATACCTTGTAATTGTTCACAATATAGATACACAAGGTCATAACTTCCAGTATTATGATTCTCATGTTTGGTTACCGCACATACATACATACATACATACATACATAAACAACAAACAGACAGTAGCCAGAAGAAGGCAGGAAAAATGTTACCAGAATTATAGTTACATTATGGTTATACATCATGGAAGAGAAAAGAGTAAGGGGCAACTTCTCCGCAACCCTCAAGTTATGATACCAGTTGATGATGTTGACGGTAAACAATACAGCAAAATATAAAGACATAACCCAATTATATAACATGATTATAGAACATGATGATAGAACATGATTATATAACATGATTATAGAACATGATGATAGAACATGATTATATAACATGATTATAGAACATGATGATAGAACATGATTATATAACATGATTATGGAACATAATTATAGAACATCATTGTAGAACATGAATATATTACATGATTATATAACATGATTATAAAACATCATTATATAACATGATCATATAAAATGATTATAGAACATCATTATATAACATGATTATAGAATATGATTATATAACATGATTATCTAACATCATTATATAACATGATTATAGAGCATCATTATATAACATGATTATAGAACATTATATAACACGATTATAGAACATTATATAATATGATTATAGGACATTACATAACATGCATGTATAGCATGATTATAGAACATCATATATCATGATTATAGAAATTATTATAAAACATGATTATAGAAACTATTATAAAACATGATTATAGAACATCATTATATAACATGATTATAGAACATCATTATATAACATGATTATATAACATGATTACAGAACATTATTACATAACATGATTATAGAGCGTCATTATATAACATGATTATATAACATGATTATATAACATGATTATAAAACACGGTTATATAACATGATTATAGAACATGACTATAGAATATCATCATATAACATGATTATAGAACATGATCGTAGAGCATTATATAACATGATTATATAACATGATTGTATAACATGATTATATAACATGATTATAGAACATCATTATATAACATGATTATAGAATATGATTATAGAACATCATTATATAACATGATTAAAGAACATGATTATAGAACATCTTTATATAGCATGATTATAGAACATTATTATAGAACATCTTTATATAGCATGATTATAGAACATGATTATAGAACATTATATAACATTATAGAACATGATAATAGAACATTATATAACATCATTATAGGACATGATTATAGATCATCATCATATAACGTGATTATAGAACATGATATTGAACAATGAATTTACTAAAATACGAAGCTCTGTTATAGTTTTAGAAGATCAGATGAATGTTGTGTTGTGAATAATGAGATAATGTTGGCAACATTCACGACTTAGAATGTTGGTATGATGTGAGAGTTCTAAAACTGGGGTCCCACGAGTGTAGAACTCCCTCCCCGAGCAAAGTAAATAGGTAGTGAAACACACACACACACACACACACACACACACACACACACACACACACACACACACACACACACACACACACACACACACACAAAGTATTTTCCTGACTGAACAGTGAGTCTCGTATGTTAAGTGTCACGTCTGATTGTACACAGATGTAGAGGAACGAAGGAAGTCTTACGTCATCTGCGAGTTGCACAAAAACACGCAAGAATACACTGTGTTGGGCTGGTGTAGACCAGGGTATAATGTGTTGGGCTGGTGTAGACCAGGGTATATTGTGTTGGGCTGGTGTAGACCAGGGTATACTGTGTTGGGCTGGTGTAGACCAGGGTATACTGTGTTGGGCTGGTGTAGACCAGGGTATACTGTGTTGGGCTGGAGTAGACCAGGGTATACTATGAGACAATTACACAGCGGAGAAATTTCGAGAAGTATTCTTCCCCAGACATGGGTGGGGTGGGGTGGGGTGGGGTGGGTGAGGTGGGATGGTAATGGAGGAGTTGGGCAGGACTGGTAGTGGAAGGTGGTGTGGGGTGGGGTGGGGTGGGTGGGGGGGTGGGGGGCTCAGGGCGGGGACGTGGGTCCAATGGTAATGGGAGGGAGGGAGGGAGGGAGAGGTAATGATGAAAACCCCAACTCGTGGGCGGCGGTGTGGGCCGCAGCCAGGGGTGGGCGAGTCCGCAGCCAGGGGTGGGCGGGCCGCAGCCAGGGGTGGGCGGGCCGCAGCCAGGGGTGGGCGAGTCCGCAGTCAGGGATGGGCGAGTCCGCAGTCAGGGATGGGTGGGCCGCAGCCAGGGGTGGGCGGGCCGCAGCCAGGGGTGGGCGGGCCGCAGCCAGGGGTGGGCGGGCCGCAGCCAGGGGTGGGCGGGCCGCAGCCAGGGGTGGGCGAGTCCGCAGTCAGGGATGGGCGAGTCCGCAGTCAGGGATGGGTGGGCCGCAGCCAGGGGTGGGCGGGCCGCAGCCAGGGGTGGGCGGGCCGCAGCCAGGGGTGGGCGGGCCGCAGCCAGGGGTGGGCGAGTCCGCAGTCAGGGATGGGCGAGTCCGCAGTCAGGGATGGGTGGGCCGCAGCCAGGGGTGGGGGGGGCCGCAGCCAGGGGTGGGCGGACCGCAGCCAGGGGTGGGCGGGCCGCAGCCAGGGGTGGGCGGGCCGCAGCCAGGGGTGGGCGAGTCCGCAGTCAGGGATGGGCGAGTCCGCAGTCAGGGATGGGTGGGCCGCAGCCAGGGGTGGGCGGGCCGCAGCCAGGGGTGGGCGAGTCCGCAGTCTGGGGTGGGTGGGCCGCAGCCAGGGGTGGGCGGGCCGCAGCCAGGGGTGGGCGAGTCCGCAGTCTGGGGTGGGTGGGCCGCAGCCAGGGGTGGGCGGGCCGCAGCCAGGGGTGGGCGGGCCGTAGTAAATAAGACTTCACTTTAGTTCTACCTTTCCGGGGGTAGCCTCCCTTGGGCCACCCCCTCCCCCTCCCCCCGGGGTGTGGGTGGTGACCCTTACCGTGGCTGGCCACAGGGCTCAGTGTCCCCCGGCCAGGGACTGCTGGGCTACGCCCCTTACGTCATGCAAGTATAGTATGTACATACATTACTCAGGGCTCTCCTGCCTCCCCCCCCCCCCCCCAGGCCTCCTGCACCCTTCCCACCCCTTCCCCAGGCCTCCTGCACCTCCCCACCCCTCCCCCAGGCCTCCTGCCCTCCCACCCCTCCCAGGCCTCTGCACCTCCCCACCCTCCCAGGCCTCCTGCACCCTCCCCCCCCACCCCAGGCCTCCTGACCCTCCCCACCCTCCCCCAGGGCTCCTGCACCTCCCCACCCCTCCCCCAGGCCTCCTGCACCCTCCCCACCCCTCCCCCAGGCCTCCTGCACCCTCCCCACCCCTCCCCCAGGCCTCCTGCACCCTCCCCACCCCTCCCCCAGGCCTCCTGCACCCTCCCCACCCCTCCCCCAGGCCTCCTGCACCTCCCCACCCCTCCCCCAGGCCTCCTGCACCTCCCCACCCCTCCCCCAGGCCTCCTGCACCTCCCCACCCCTCCCCCAGGCCTCCTGCACCCTCCCCACCCCTCCCCCAGGCCTCCTGCACCTCCCCACCCCTCCCCCAGGCCTCCTGCACCCTCCCCACCCCTCCCCCAGGCCTCCTGCACCCTCCCCACCCCTCCCCCAGGCCTCCTGCACCCTCCCCACCCCTCCCCCAGGCCTCCTGCACCCTCCCCACCCCTCCCCCAGGCCTCCTGCACCTCCCCACCCCTCCCCCAGGCCTCTGCACCCTCCCCACCCCTCCCCCAGGCCTCCTGCACCTCCCCACCCCTCCCCCAGGCCTCCTGCACCTCCCCACCCCTCCCCCAGGCCTCCTGCACCCTCCCCACCCCTCCCCCAGGCCTCCTGCACCTCCCCACCCCTCCCCCAGGCCTCCTGCACCTCCCCACCCCTCCCCCAGGCCTCCTGCACCTCCCCACCCCTCCCCCAGGCCTCCTGCACCCTCCCCACCCCTCCCCCAGGCCTCCTGCACCTCCCCACCCCTCCCCCAGGCCTCCTGCACCTCCCCACCCCTCCCCCAGGCCTCCTGCACCCTCCCCACCCCTCCCCCAGGCCTCCTGCACCCTCCCCACCCCTCCCCCAGGCCTCTGCACCCTCCCCACCCCTCCCCCAGGCCTCCTGCACCTCCCCACCCCTCCCCCAGGCCTCCTGCACCTCCCCACCCCTCCCCCAGGCCTCCTGCACCTCCCCACCCCTCCCCCAGGCCTCCTGCACCTCCCCACCCCTCCCCCAGGCCTCCTGCACCTCCCCACCCCTCCCCCAGGCCTCCTGCACCTCCCCACCCCTCCCCCAGGCCTCCTGCACCCTCCCCACCCCTCCCCCAGGCCTCCTGCACCTCCCCACCCCTCCCCCAGGCCTCCTGCACCCTCCCCACCCCTCCCCCAGGCCTCCTGCACCTCCCCACCCCTCCCCCAGGCCTCCTGCACCTCCCCACCCCTCCCCCAGGCCTCCTGCACCTCCCCACCCCTCCCCCAGGCCTCCTGCACCTCCCCACCCCTCCCCCAGGCCTCCTGCACCCTCCCCACCCCTCCCCCAGGCCTCCTGCACCTCCCCACCCCTCCCCCAGGCCTCCTGCACCCTCCCCACCCCTCCCCCAGGCCTCCTGCACCTCCCCACCCCTCCCCCAGGCCTCCTGCACCCTCCCCACCCCTCCCCCAGGCCTCCTGCACCTCCCCACCCCTCCCCCAGGCCTCCTGCACCTCCCCACCCCTCCCCCAGGCCTCCTGCACCCTCCCCACCCCTCCCCCAGGCCTCCTGCACCTCCCCACCCCTCCCCCAGGCCTCCTGCACCTCCCCACCCCTCCCCCAGGCCTCCTGCACCTCCCCACCCCTCCCCCAGGCCTCCTGCACCCTCCCCACCCCTCCCCCAGGCCTCTGCACCCTCCCCACCCCTCCCCCAGGCCTCCTGCACCTCCCCACCCCTCCCCCAGGCCTCCTGCACCTCCCCACCCCTCCCCCAGGCCTCCTGCACCTCCCCACCCCTCCCCCAGGCCTCCTGCACCTCCCCACCCCTCCCCCAGGCCTCCTGCACCTCCCCACCCCTCCCCCAGGCCTCCTGCACCCTCCCCACCCCTCCCCCAGGCCTCCTGCACCTCCCCACCCCTCCCCCAGGCCTCCTGCACCTCCCCACCCCTCCCCCAGGCCTCCTGCACCCTCCCCACCCCTCCCCCAGGCCTCCTGCACCTCCCCACCCCTCCCCCAGGCCTCCTGCACCTCCCCACCCTCCCCCAGCAGGCAGGGTGTCTACCGTTCATCCTGGACTAAAACCTTCATGTTGATGATTCTCTCTCTCTCTCTCTCTCTCTCTCTCTCTCTCTCTCTCTCTCTCTCTCTCTCTCTCTCTCTCTCTCTCAGACCAGCCAGGGTACCTCTCATGCAAGATACCCAGGTGGGTGGTGGAGGTGGAACCTGGTACCCATTCTCGGTATTGGACTAGCGGCCCCAGACGGTGAGCTGCTGCTGGGTGGGTCCAGGGTGGCTGTGCGACGCGAGGGAGTCTACCAGTCAGATACGGTCAGCAAACGCGGGGAACTGTGTGGTGTGAAGTCAGAGAATCAACCAAAAGATTCCCCTGGACAGAAACGAGGAACAAACCAAATTTTTTCTTTTGGACTGAACTGATTAATGATAATATGTCTCAAGAGGTAGTGTTAGGAAAGCAGGATTCTGGTGGACAAAATTGAAGAATGGATCAGGTGATTCTACCGACCAGAGCCCTGGAACGAACCAAATTGTTCCTCTGAAGAAAATGTAATAAGGAAGCAGACGATTCTGCTGGTGTGACCAGTGGAACAAACAGAATGAACCAGCTTTGCCACGGCATGTTTACTGACGGGGGACGTGGAGCCACTGAATGACAGAAGACAGAGGTGATGCTGCATCCACCAGTGTGTCTGGGGATGGGAGGTGGTCTATCAGCCAGAACCTACAACGTATGGGACGACCCCAGGTCTCTGCACCTCCTACAACGTATGGGACGACCCCAGGTCTCTGCACCTCCTACAACGTATGGGAGGGTAGTGGGAGGGCCTTAGGTCTGTGCACCTCCTACAAACGTCTGAGGATAACTGCTGGGGGACGTGACTAGCGAGCCAAGCAGGGGATCCTGACCACAACATCCCTGGACAAAATCAAATTGTCATCATGGCAAGGGCTGGCAGATGAACCGAGGGGTTCTACAGACGTAAGGCACAACGAGGGGTTCTACAGGCGTGAGACACAGCGAGGGGTTCTACAGGCGTGAGGCACAACGAGGTCTTCTACAGGCGTGAGGCACAGCGGGGAGTTCTACGGGCATGTGGCACAGCGAGGGGTTCTATAGGCGTGAGGCACAGCGAATTGTTCTACGGGCGTGAGGCACAGCGAAAGGGTTCTACGGGCATGAGAGAAGGGTTTTACGGCCGTGAAGCACAGAGAGGGGTTCTACAGGCGTGAGGCAAAGCGAGGGGTTCTAAAGTCGTAAGGCACAGTGAGAGGCTCTACAGGCGTAAGGCACAGCGAGGGGTTCTACTGGCGTGAGCCACAGCGAGGGGTTCTACAGGCGTGAGGCACAGCGAGGGGTTCTGCAGACGTGAGGCACAACCAGGGGTTCTACAAGCCTGAGGCACAGTGAGAGGTTCTACAGGCTTGAGGTACAGTGAGGGGTTCTACACGCTTGAGGCACAGTGAGGGGTTTTACAGACGTGAGGTACAGTGTAACATAGACCAACGGACTGCGGCATCACCCAGGTATGTACAGACCAGAAGTGTTTCATCAGTCAAGACGTCTTTGCCATCTGGAACCCGGGACACCAGATAGGCTTCTGGGAGGGAGAACTGAGAGACATGGAACCAGGTGCCACCAGATGAGTCCCCTAGAACCAGGTGCCACTAGGTGAGTCACCTGGAACCATGTGCCACCAGGTGAGTCCCCTGGAACCATGTGCCACCAGGTGAGCAAACAGAGGTAATTGCAACAATGAAGGCTTAGAACCTGAGAGGGGAAGGAGAGACCCCGCAGGCCATGATCAAGGAACCAGTGAAAAGAATTCGACTTACGGATCGAGGAAGGATGTGTGGGCGTCCCTGGGGGTAGCGGGTGCCGCCAGGGCTGGGGTCTGTGCCAGAGCCTCACTGGGGAGGAGCCAGGGCGTCCCTGAGGATATTCCGTATGCTGGAAATTTGTCTTGGAATCTTGGAGTCGCTTCTCACTCAGCTCACCACGTTTTCTTACCTCCACATCTGTCTGGGGCGAGACGTGTAGGTAAATGTATGTTCTCAATACTGTTTTATACCTGTTCCTATATATCTATGAACACACCAGTAGGGGAAGTAAGGGTAGGGAGAAAGAATTCAACCTCCGAATTCCCTGAGTGTCGTAGGCGGCCAAAGAAAGCGGAAGCAGGGGAGGGGAATGGGCTGGAACCCCCTCCCCTTTTCTTGCTATTCCCTTTCTGAAAGACAGTACAGACTCAGACTGGAGTGTCTGTTTGGATGTAACTAAGATGAGAAGAGAGGAGACATAGGTAGTATGTTTGAGGAGAAAAACCTGGATGTTCTGGCTCTGTGTGGAACAAAACTCAAGGTAGTAAAGGGGAATGAATAATGGCTTAGAAATATCTTAGGAGTAAAGTCAGGGGTTGGTGAGAGGACAAGAGCCAAGGAAAGGGTAGCACTACTCCTGAAGCAGGAGTCGTGGAAGTGTGTAATGGAGTGTAAGAAAGTAAATTCTAGATTGATGTTGGTAAAACTGAAAGTGGATGGCAAGAAATGGATGATTATTAGTGCTTATGCACCTAACCATGAGAATAGAGATCATGAGAGGCAAGTGATTTGGGAGCAGCTGAGTGTGTGTGTCAGCAGTTTTTGGTACGCGAGACCGATTTGAATCAGATAGTGAGTAATATGGCATCTGAGGGTAAAATTGGGGCGCATGGGGTATCCAGTGTTATGAATGGAAATGGTGAACAGCTTGGGGAGTTATGTGCTGAAAAGGACTGGTGATTGGGAATACCCGATTTAAAAAGGGGGACATACACAAGTATTTTTATAGAAGTAGGAGAGATGGTCAACGAGCATAACTGGAATACATACTAATTGATAAACACGTATAAAAAAGACTTCTGGATGCAAAATGTACTGAGAGGGGCATTTGGTGGGATATCTGATAACTATATTGTGGAGGCGAGGGTGAAGATTTGTAGAGGTTTTCGGAAAAGAGGAAACAATGTCATTGAGAAAGGAGTGGTGTAAGTAAATTTCTCCTGGTATTTCTTCACACAAGTCTCTTTTCCAAGAGAGTCTTGCGTGAAGAAATACCAGGAGAAAAACTGGGCAGAGAATGGCAAAAGGTGAGAGAAAATGAAGGAAGAAGAGTAGGTAAAGAATGGGAAGTAAATATTGGAGCAATGCTGGCAAATGCAAGAGGTGGATGTGGCATGAGAAAGGTGGGAGGTGGCCCAAGTAGAAAGGGTGACGAGTGGCGAGATGAAGTGAAGATGCTGGCCCGTTTGGGTGGTATAAGGGAAGGAGTGCAAATGACTGGCGGATGTATAAGAGAAAGCGCAGGAGGTCAAGAAGAAGGTGCAGGGATTAAAAAAGGGAGCAAAAGAGAGTTGAATGACATCGGTGAAGGAGGCAAAAGGGGAAGTGGAAACAGGTGGACATGAAATGAGGAGATGGAGTGAATATTTTGAAAAGCTATCAAACGTGTTTGATGATAGAGTGGCAGATGTAGGGTGCTTAGGTCGAGGTGGTATGCGAAGCGAGATAGTCATGGAGAGTGGTTTGGTGAAGAGAGAAGAGGTGGTGAAAGCATTACATACGATGAAATGTGGCAAGGCGGCCAGAGTGGATGGTGTTGCAGTTAAATTCAGTAAGCAAGGTGGTGACTGTTGTTGAGTGGTTGGTAAGGATTTTCCGCCTTTGCATTGATCATGTTGAGGTGCCTGAGGATTGACGGAGTACATGTATAGTGCCACTGTGTAAATGCAAACGGGGTAAAGGTAAGTGTTCGAAATACAGAAGTACAGGTTTGTTGAGTGTACCTGGTAAGTTTTATGGGAGGATGTTATTGAGCGGGTGAAGATATGAACAAAGGATCAGACTGGGGAGGAGCAGTGTGGTTTCAGAAGTGGTAGAGGATGTGTGGATCAGGTGTTTGCTTTGAAGAATGTATGTGAGCAATACTTAGAAACACAGATGGATTCGTATGTGGCATTTATGGTTCTGGAGAAGGCATATGATATGGTTGATAGAGATGCTTTGTGGAAGGTCTTGAGAATATAATGTGTGGGAAGTAACCTGCTAGAAGCAGTGAGAGTTTTTATCAAGGGTGTAAGGCATGTGTAGGAGCAGGAAGAGAGGAAAGTGATTGCTTCCAAAAAGAAGGTCGGTCTGCGGCAGAGGATGTGATGTCACCATGGTTGTTCAATTTGTTTATGGATGGGGTGGTGAGGGAGGTGAATGCGAGACTCTTGGAGAGAGGGGCGAGTATTCAGACTGTGGGGGTGAAAGAGCTTGGGAAGTGTCAGATGTTGTTCGCTGATGATACATCGCTGGTGGCGGATTCGAGTAAGAAACTGCAAAGGCTGGTGATTAAGTTTGGAAGTGTGTGTGAAAGGAGGAAGTTGAGAGTAAAATGAATAAAAGCAAAGTCATTAGCTTAGCAGGGAAGAGTGACATGTTAGCTGGGGTGTGATTTTGAATGGAAATAACTTGGAGGATGTGAAATGAAAATTTTTGGTAACTGGGAATGGACGTGTCAGCGTTGGAACCATGGAAGTGGAAGAGAGTCATAGGGTGGGGGAGGGGGCGAAGTTTCTGGAAGCGATGAAGAATGTGTGGAAAAAGATCGTTACCTCGGAGAGCAAAAATGGGTATGTTTAAAGGAATTGTAGTTCCAACAATATTGTATGGATGAGAGGCATGGGGTATAGTTAAAGCTGTACGGAGGAGGGTGATTGTGTTGAAAATGAAATGTTTGAGGACAATATGTGGTGTGAGGTGGTTTGATCGAGTAAGTAATGTAAGGGTGAGAGGGATGTGTGGTAATAAAAAGAGTGTGGTTGAGAGAGCAGAAGACGGTGTGTTGAAATGGTTTGATCACATAGAGAGAATGAGTGAGATAAGATTGACAAAGAGGATATATGTGTCAGAGGTGGAGGGAACAAGGAGAAGCGGGAGACCAAATTGGAGGTGGAAGGATGGGGTGAAACCGATTTTGAGCGATCGGGGCCTGAATATACAGGAGGGTGTAAGGCTTGCATAGGAGAGTGAATTGGAACAATGTGGTATACCGGGGTCGACGTACTGTCAATGGACTGAACCAGGGCATGTGAAACGTCTGGAGTAAACCATGGAAAGGTCTGTGGGGCCTGGATGTGGATAGGGAGCTGTGGTTTCGGTGCATTACACATGACAGCTAGAGGATTGATGTGAACGGATGTGACATTTCTTCGTCTGTTTCTGGCGCTGTTGTTGAGAATATTGCGCAGTTGCTGTTCGTTGAGGTTTGTGTTGTATGTACGTAAGTACTGTCTGACCCTGCTATCTGTACCCTACAAAAGATAAACCCAAATGTGAAGAGCACAATATGATGATAAATACATCAAACATCGTTCGTTGTATCCAAAGTCATCTTGGGAATATGAAACGCTACATACAGCGGTGGGGTAAGGTGAGGTCTGGCTATGAGCAGCCATGTTAGTCCCGCAAATATCTTAAGGGACACCTACCTTCTGCAGCGCACCGTTCATCTGCAGGATCCTTGTGGCTCTTAGCAGGACCCTGGCTGGGGAGCGTGGCGGCTGTACGGGGAGTGTGGCAACCACCGGCTCAGGCCGGGCAACTGGGGCCAACACGCCTCTGGTGGGTCTGGGCAGCGAGTTACAAGTGGTTCAGGAAGGTTGTTAGCTAGCTAGTTGGGTAGTTTGTGCGGCCTGCCCGTCCCGAGAGCTGCACCATCACGATTCCTACGTGTGCCAGATCGTACCGTCATCCCAACATACAGTGTACTGCTGAGGTTGCTCGCGGACTGGTCAACTCTACCGTCATAATGTGAGGTTAGGTGTGAACCCCCGCGCCTCTGGTGGTGGTGGCGTGTGTGTCCTGGCCGCCGGCCTGGCCGTCAACACCTCGTCCACTGGTCATGTATCTTTACAAAATTCACTAAACCATTTTCTATGTAAATGTTTTCTTAATTATTTACTCTACGAAAAATCTAAAGTAAGTAGACCAAATGTGGACCTGCCTCCTCCTGGGGGAGGGGGAGCGAGGAGGCTCCCGAGGGTGGGGGGGGGGGTATTCCGGAGGGCACCGGGGAGAGGGAGGCAAGAGGTTCGTGAAGGAGGTAAGTGATTCTTCACAGCAAACATCATCTCTCTCAGTGGGATCTTGACCTCCAGCTCAGCTTCAGGAATAACCTCACCTGGACCTGTGCTGGTTTACTGTGCTCATGATGATGGTTTATGAAGCAGTTAAAGTGTTGGTATAAAGTGGTTCACATGGGATCATTATGAAGCATTTCACAAGGTTCTTCATAAGGCAGTTAACAAAATGTTCTTTATGAAGCAGTTCACGAGGTGTTCCTTATGAAGCAGATCAGGTGTCCATGTGAGGCGGTTCACGAGGTATTGTACATGAAGTGGTTCACATGAAGCACTGCTTCACAAGGTATTAGAAGCAGTGGTACAAGAAGTCTGAGCCTGGGTTGGCAACAATGTCTGTAAACATTCAGTTTATTTTCTGATATAAAATCTTATTCATTTTTTCTTTAACTAAAGATTCTTGGTAACTTGGACGAAAAAGAAAAAGAGAAAACATGAGAAAATGATTAAACAACCAGAGAGAGAGAGAGAGAGAGAGAGAGAGAGAGAGAGAGAGAGAGAGGGGGGGGGGGCATCAGCTGTGTCTTAAGTATTCTCGTTAAAAAAGCAGGTCAAACTTGGGTCTCATATTAAATGTTTCGGCGGGGGGGGGGGGGGGGTTGTCTCCGTGTGACCCCTCTGCACCAGCTGTGTGGAGGGGTCAGCTGGGTCATGGTAGGTGAGAGTGGACCACGGGTCATGTAGGGTCAGCCTGCTGCTCTCCTCTCCTCTGCAGGTCAGCCTCTATGTTTCTCATCTCATAGACTGACCCAAACACGTGTCCTCGGTATGATCCACTGGCCTGTTGCTGGCTGCAACTCCTCAGACGTGACCTTTGATGATGCTACCTCCCCAGACCATCACTGCTGCAGTGCCGGACTATCAATGCTGTGGTGCCGGACCATCACTGCTGCAGTGCCGGACCATCACTACTGCAGTGCTGGACCATCACTGCTGCAGTGCCGAACCATCACTGCTGCAGTGCCGAACCATCACTGCTGCAGTGCCGAACCATCACTGCTGCAGTGCCGGACCATCACTGCTGCAGTGCCGGACCATCACTGCTGCAGTGCTGGACCATCACTGCTGCAGTGCCGAACCATCACTGCTGCAGTGCCGAACCATCACTGCTGCAGTGCCGAACCATCACTGCTGCAGTGCCGAACCATCACTGCTGCAGTGCCGAACCATCACTGCTGCAGTAACTGTATACAGGATGAGACACAGATAGCGCGCTCCGCCAACCCATCTATCAACGTAACGTAATCTGTTCAGAGTAACAAAGTGGTAATGGTGCGCAATGATACAGCGCCGGACGGATGGCGCTGCGCAGCATTAACTTGTTGTACGTAGGAAACACACACACACACACACACACACACACACACACGTGTTTATCTTCCTCTCTGTTCAGTATAATTAAGTGATCATAATCACAGACATATACATACTGCTGTTAACTACAGTATTAGTGTAACGATTCATCACTACATGTACCACACGGACATGATGTATATACCATACTATTGACTGGAGTAACTGCAGTTACTCCAGCAACGTTCTGTACCACTGGAATTATTCCAAGAACATTCTGTGCCACGCTGGAGTCACTCCAACAATCTGTGCCACGCTGGAGTCACTCCAACATTCTGTGCCACGCTGAAGTCACTCCAACATTCTGTGCCACGCTGGAGTCACTCCAACATTCTGTGCGACGCTGGAGTCACTTCAACATTCTGTGCCACGCTGGAGTCACTCCAACATTCTGTGCCACGCTGGAGTCACTCCAACATTCTGTGCCACGCTGGAGTCACTTCAACATTCTGTGCCACGCTGGAGTCACTCCAACATTCTGTGCCACGCTGGAGTCACTCCAACATTCTGTGCCACGCTGGAGTCACTCCAACATTCGTCATTGCGTTAAACCTTCAATGTTTACTTTTTATAACAAGAGACTGGGCCAGTTGGAGGCCAGCCAATCATAGAACGGCTTCCAAAGTTTACAAAAATTTCCACCAATCACGTAATAGCACACAAGAATGGCATGTCACCATGGCAACCAGCCAGGCTACAACGCCATTAACGAATTTATAATCTGACAACTGACGCGCGAATGCAAATTTGTTGACTAATGTTGGAGTTCATGCATACATGCATGATTGTATACACCGTGAGGGAATTGTACAAAGACAAACACAGAGGCACAGCTTCCCACAGCTGGGACTGGGTGGGACTGGGACAGTTGGGATAACAGTAACACCAGAGGCGGCGGGAGCAGGACGGGCGCTTCTTGTGGCGCGACCCAAGCTGAGGCTGGCAGTCTGGTGTTGCCCTCCACTGGTGCTCCTCCCCAGTGCTGAGTCCTCCATCAATCCAGCATGTCACTCGTCTCCTCGTCTACTGGATGTCCCAGAGACACTTTGCCTTGGTGGGATGGGCTGGGAGTACATGGAAGTCCAATCAGGATCACAGACGTCCCCCTCCACACGGGTCTGAGGGGCAGCCCAGGGACTGGGTCCTACAAGGTTCACAGGAGGTGTTGTGGCTGGGGATGGTGCCACACTGCTCACCTTGTCTTGATGAAGAACGTGTGGACGGTGAGCAGGTAGATGCTGTAGTTGGCTGGACGTCCAGTGCTTGTTGGAGGCAAGGGTAAGACGCGACTAGAGGTCAGGTCTGGTTAGGTCAGGAGTGTAGTTGGCAGTGGTGGTTGTAGCATGTAGGAGGCTGCTGGATGACCACGTCCCTTTGGCTTAATGTTGCCTGAACCTTTGAGAGACACAAGAAGACGGAGAGACGGGTGTGGGAGGCATGACCGAGCACGACCGACTCTCTCCGTCACCCCAGGTGGCGCTGAAGGTCTGGGTTCTATTGTGATGATGAGGACGAAGTAAGGGGTCAGGAAACACGATATTTTATTGGGTTGGGAACACAAGTGACGTAACTCAGAGCGAATAGCTGCAAGTGGTGCAGGATGTGAGGTGACATGTGAGATGAGCTGAGGGAAGGAGAGGTGATGCGGGCAAGACGGAAAGAGATGCATCACGTTGAGCGGAGACAAGTGTGGCAGGAGTCGTGTGGAAGAGCTTCGTTGCCTGGGTCTTGTGGAGTAACTATAGGAGAGTTGGCGTGCCACAGTCCGTGGAGGAGCAGGAGTTACCAGTGTTGTTGCAGTACGGAAGATGGACAGCGACTGAGATGCCGTAGTTCAGCAAGTCTGGCTGGTAGGGTTGTGTCGCAGGAGCCGGGTCAGGTGGACGGTTCCTGTAGGGTAGGAGTCAGGGTCACCTGAATGATCCAAGAGTCAAATGGTGGACGTGTCCAGCTGGTGACGTCACCATAGCGTCTCGTAGGCAGGGTCTGCTTGATGGTAACACAGGACGACGCAGGACGAGCTGTGATATGGCGGTCGGGCGAGACACGCGCACCACGCATGACAGCAAGGTGGTCCACACTGGTCTGCCTGGCCATCAAGAGCCGGATGAGGCCACCGGGTTATGGCAGGGGGTCAGGTGAGGGTCAGGTCATGGGAGTAGGATTACACCCCAACACCTGGGGTGGCTCTGGTGTACTGGAGGCAAGGTCGGTCGCTACACCTACACCCAGGTCTGGTGTACTGGAGGCAAGGTCGGGTCGCTACACCTACACCCAGGTCTGGTGTACTGGAGGCAAGGTGTGTCGCTACACCAACAACAAAGTGTTAATACGTAACACAAGTGTTCAGATTATCAAACAAGGACAAAGACAGATATGATATGAAATCATATCATCTCTGAGAGAGAGAAATAACTGAGTTATAACTTGTTGATAACAATAACATTACAACAATCATGGCGGCCCAGGTTGCTGCTACACACAGAACAAAGAACCTGGGAAGCAACCGCCATGACACAACCAATAACACAGTATTAGCGAAAGAAAACGTGAAATCCCCTCAACTATCAATGTCTCCTTCCTGGGGCGAGGGTTCTCCCCTAACATTGTCACGTCATTCATTAAGACAAACAAACAAACAAACATTCATCTTCTGCCGCCATCAATCATGGTTGTTGTTGTCATCATCAGCCAGCAGGGGCGCCACTTGTGACAACGGGCATCCCTCGCCCCACCTTGTCATTAGAAGCCAATATACTGAGCTGGTCCAATGGGAATCTCGACCTTAATCACGGAGGAAGGATAAGCCCTATTTGGCCCTCCTAAAGTTGGCCTCCATTACCCGGGCAGGAACACTGTAGCTGTGCTTAATACAGTCAGCTGTGTTGTCACCAGCTGTGTATGACCAGCTGTGTTGTCACCAGGTGTTTATGGCCAGCTATGTTGTCAGCAGCTGTGTATGGCCAGCTATGTTGTCACCAGCTGTGTATGGCCAGCTATGTTGTCACCAGCTGTGTATGGCCAGCTATGTTGTCAGCAGCTGTGTATGGTCAGCAGTATGTTCTACTGTCTCCCAGTATGGCCTAGTATGCCCCAGTATGCTCTAGCATGTCCTAGTATGTCCCAATATCTCAGGGTTTCTTAGTATGCACAAGTATACCTTAGAATGTCTTAGTATGTTCTATTGTGTTCCAGTATGTCTTAGTATGTTCCAGTATGCCCTAATATGTTCCAGGATGCCCTAGTATGTTCCAGGATGCCCTAGTATGTCCAAGTATGTCTTAGTATGTTCCATTTAATTCAAATTGCCTCAGTAAACAGCTTATCATGCACCTGGTAGGACGTGGAGAGGGAAGACAGCGGCAGACCTGGCGTTCCACCACGACCAGGTTATCTCCTGTACCTCCTCACCCACCGCTCCCTCCGGCTCAACACCCGCCTGGGTAGGTGTGATGAGGAACACCACCTGGTGTGGATAAGGTGTAGTATTACAGGAAATTTTGCAAGTGTTTACAAGCAACGTTCCCTGCTGGGCAGCAGCGGGGAGCAGGTTCATGGCTGAACAGCACAAGATAACATCTTCACTATTTATCATGGTTTATATCAGTGTGTGTGTGTGTGTGTGTGTGTGTGTGTGTGTGTGTGTGTTCGAGCCCTCGTATGTGGTGTTACCGGACTTCGCCTACTCGAAGCTGTACCACTGGGAGTACAGTCTCGTCAAAGAATTTCCTACTCTAAAGGAGTTCAAGTGGCCTGCTACTGGCTGTAGCGCAGGAGGAACCGTCATCAAGATACTTGGTAACATCAGGACGACACGTAGAGACAATCATGGACGAGAGAATCATACACAGGAATCACCTGCAACCTGCCAGTGTGTCGCGTGAGGTGTTTGTGTACATGAGGCACAGCGACACCATGTGGCTGGCCTCTTGGCGACACCAAGCAGACAGAACCGCTCATGTGTACACTGAACATAGTCCTCTCTCTCTCTCTCTCTCTCTCTCTCTCTCTCTCTCTCTCTCTCGAGGTTACACAGTAGGCTGGGGTGCTGGGGTGCTGGGGGGGGGGGGTAGCCACACCCCCACCTGGTGTAGGGTAACAAGAGGTTGAGCACAATTCATCGTTCTGTGTCTTAATAAAATGCTGTTCCTCTGTATCATTTCGTTCAGCAGTAACACATCTCGCCACCTCAGATTTGTTCTCAGTATCAAACTGTAAATAGCGACTTATCTATCATTATTCACACGTGCTTACACACTCACAAAACCATCTGAGTCACTAGAGTACGTCAAGTGACCAAATATGTGAATAAAAGATGAAAATAAAAGTAGAAATAAGAGACGAAAGCCATTCGAAAATTTCTGGAAATAACGAAACATTGCAGGATGTTGTTGAAGGTTAACAAATTGTTTGCATGTACGAGAAATGAGGGGGGGTAGGGGGGGTAGGGGGGTAGGTGGAAGGGGAGGAGGAGGATGCAGGGAGAGGAGAGGGGAGCAGGGGGGGGGGGTGTTGAGGTGGTCGTAGGGATGGGGAGTGGTCAGGGGGCCAAGCGAGGGAGGGGTGTAGGGCATAGTGTGGAGGGTCCCGGGTGATGGAGGGGAGTGAGGGTGAGGAGGGGGGGGGGAGGGCAGCTGGACGTGCTCCCCACAATCAACTCACACGTCCTCCTCCCCCGTCCACTCACACGTCCTCCTCCCCCGTCCACTCACAGGTCCGCGTCACTCGTCATCAGCGTCAGCTGGGCAGGCTGTCAGCCAGCCTGAGTGTCAGCTGTGCTGGTTCAAAAGTTTACTTAGTTGGTTTTTGTCGCGTGTTGCTGTCAGCCAGGATCAGGGGGGGGGGTGTCAGGCGGGAAGGGAGACAGGAATGGTGGTTGTCATTACTGATGGTTGTATGTGGTTGTCATTACTGATGGTTGTATGTGGTTGTCATTACTGATGGTTGTATGTGGTTGTCATTAGTGATGGTTGTATGTGGTTGTCATTACTGATGGTTGTATGTGGTTGTCATTACTGATGGTTGTATGTGGTTGTCATTACTGATGGTTGTATGTGGTTGTCATTAGTGATGGTTGTATGTGGTTGTCATTACTGATGGTTGTATGTGGTTGTCATTACTGATGGTTGTATGTGGTTGTCATTACTGATGGTTGTATGTGGTTGTCATTACTGATGGTTGTATGTGGTTGTCATTACTGATGGTTGTATGTGGTTGTCATTAGTGATGGTTGTATGTGGTTGTCATTACTGATGGTTGTATGTGGTTGTCATTAGTGATGGTTGTATGTGGTTGTCATTACTGATGGTTGTATGTGGTTGTCATTACTGATGGTTGTATGTGGTTGTCATTACTGATGGTTGTATGTGGTTGTCATTACTGATGGTTGTATGTGGTTGTCATTAGTGATGGTTGTATGTGGTTGTCATTACTGATGGTTGTATGTGGTTGTCATTACTGATGGTTGTATGTGGTTGTCATTACTGATGGTTGTATGTGGTTGTCATTACTGATGGTTGTATGTGGTTGTCATTACTGATGGTTGTATGTGGTTGTCATTACTGATGGTTGTATGTGGTTGTCATTACTGATGGTTGTATGTGGTTGTCATTACTGATGGTTGTATGTGGTTGTCATTAGTGATGGTTGTATGTGGTTGTCATTACTGATGGTTGTATGTGGTTGTCATTACTGATGGTTGTATGTGGTTGTCATTACTGATGGTTGTATGTGGTTGTCATTACTGATGGTTGTATGTGGTTGTCATTACTGATGGTTGTATGTGGTTGTCATTACTGATGGTTGTATGTGGTTGTCATTACTGATGGTTGTATGTGGTTGTCATTACTGATGGTTGTATGTGGTTGTCATTACTGATGGTTGTATGTGGTTGTCATTACTGATGGTTGTATGTGGTTGTCATTACTGATGGTTGTATGTGGTTGTCATTAGTGATGGTTGTATGTGGTTGTCATTAATGATGGTTGTATGTGGTTGTCATTACTGATGGTTGTATGTGGTTGTCATTACTGATGGTTGTATGTGGTTGTCATTACTGATGGTTGTATGTGGTTGTCATTACTGATGGTTGTATGTGGTTGTCATTAATGATGGTTGTATGTGGTTGTCATTAATGATGGTTGTCAGTAATGTTGGTTGCCAACATGTAGAAAAGAGCAGCGAGGCCGGATAAAGCCGGGGGGGAGGGGGGTGGCAAATTAGAACAGTGGGGCCGCATAAGGACAGCGGGGTCGGATAAGGACAGCGGGGTCGGATAAGGACAGAGGGGCCGGATAAGGACAGCGGGGCCGGATAAGAACAGAGGGGCCGGATAAGGACAGCGTGGCTTGATAAGAAGAGCGGGGTCGGATAAGGAGAGCGGGGCCGGATAAGGAGAGCGGGGCCGGATAAGGAGAGCGGGGCCGGATAAGGGGGGTGTTATTATCTTGATTCATATCAAAAGTTGTTGGTCAAGTTTTGTGTGAAGTTCCCGCTGCTGGGGAATGATGACGAACGGGAAGTTGGCCACATTTCAATATAATTAATATGACTGATTTAAACTCGTGACGTAACGGAGGGGGATGATGTGGGAAGAGGGGGGGGAGGGAGGGAGGGGAAGATGGGGAAAGGGAAATGGAAGGGAAGGGCAACAGGATGGAGGACGAGGAGACTTTTACTACATAAATGAACCAATCCTCCTGACATATCCCATACAGCGTCTGTTCATATTAATATATTCATTTACTTGTTTCCTACTGTAAGAAACACGTCAATGTTTTATAAGGTTCCCACGTCTGCCGGGCGGGACAATAGGTCGTAAAGTGTAGCGATGTTTTGTGTTTGTGGGGAGAGCGAAGGGTGACTGCGTTGTTAATGTTCAGTCTCTCTATTGAGGTAGATGAACTGCAGTCATGAGGGATCTTGAGAAATGCTGAATCAGTGTTTGCAGTGGGGTAGGAAGGAGTGGGTTATGTCCAGAGCATAGAAAGGCAAGTGTAATTCGTGTATGTCTGGGGAGTGTAGTTTCAGATGGATGTATGTCTGGTGGAGTGGTGTCTGAGTTCGAGGAGTGGTTGTCTAGTTCTTCTCTTACGTGAGTCATATGTTTCTCAGGAGGGGAGATCTGTGAGTATAACTTGTTTTGTTCACACAAGTACAACTAAGACACTCGATACATACACGTAAGTCGCGCAAACATCTTGGTATAGACAAAATCTTGAGCCACAAGAGGCACATACCATCCACGATCAACTGTTTGTCTGCTTAACTGATCCAAAAGTATGGCCAGAAACCATGGCTGTGGACACTGATGCAGTCTGGCCAGAAACCATGGCTGTGGACACTGATGCAGAGTCTGGCCAGAAACCATGGCTGTGGACACTGATGCAGAGTCTGGCCAGAAACCATGGCTGTGGACACTGATGCAGAGTCTGGCCAGAAACCTAAAAGATTGTTCATCTGTTTATTTGTAATTTTCGTTGTCGATATCAAAACAACGCTTCACTTTATGAAGTTGATTCAAACACATATCAACACAAGATGTGCTGTTTACCAACGCTTCCTTATAAACATAAACAAACATGCAGACATGTTTACACCTGCACATGGGAAGCAGGCGGTCAGGCGGGGAGGCCGGGAGCTGGTTAACGGCCAGTGTTGTGATGCTCAGGCGGGAAGAGCGTAAGATGGCGACCTGGGAGTATGTGTTCATCTACGTATTATCATTAATTTATTCTCAGTTTAGTTGGATGGGTCAAGTACTCGCAGCCAAGCCACTTCCTCGTACACATCTTCCACCTGTGCCAGACGTGTTCAAGTAAAATTAAACTTCCACACATAACCCTGCATGTTACTTTGTTTATAACCATCGTCCATGTGTTGTGATGTATCATGCCTGTACAACAGAAACATTACACACAAGTAATTGACTACATTTCACGAATGAAGACGCTGTGATGAAGGAAGTACCAGAAGAGGAACAGGCACATGTTGTAGTTGTAAGAGAAGTCATTCCCTCATAACATGATACACCAAGAAGTCTGGTATGTGTCATATTGTGTGAAGCTCCGTCACATATCAGTGTTAACGACTGTACTGTGTCCTGTTTGAAATACACACCTCAGTGTCTATGTATTTTGTTTGTGTATACACTGTAACTAATGTTAAGATGTTCTGTAGATGTATGACACATTTTAAACTTGCTTTATATTACACAAATGTTGTTACCCATGTTGTCTTCATGTGTTTCTGAATTTAATGCATTCTAGACCTCCCTCCCCTTCTGACGGCAGTGGGACCATTTGGGTCCCTGGGCCTCACTTGGGCCTACCTGTCACCCTCCTACGTCTATGTATTGTACCCACTGTAGTACGTTCTATACTGGCCTCCAACCTGTCCCTAGATATGTGCCCCTCACCTAACCTAACCTAACCTAACATAACATAACCTAACCTAACCTAATCCACACGACCTTCCACCCCATGATCTATCCACACGACCTTCCACCCCATGATCTATCCACACGACCTTCCACCCCATAATCTATCCACACGACCTTCCACCCCATGATCTACCCACACGACCTTTCCCACAACCTTAATTCCCTCCCCATAATCTCTCCTGGCGACGCTGCACCCTCACGACCCACCCACGACCCACCCATGGCTCACCCACGGACGGTTGTCCCACATGAGTGGGTGGGGTTGGGTAGGGGGTTGGGGTGACCACCGTGGCTGGTTGGCAAGTTTGAGCACTTCTGTGTTATTAAGTGTGGTTTGTGTGTCTGTACCTAGCGTGGCGTTAGTACTATAAGTACAACTGTTGTGTGTTATATTGAGGCAGGGGAGAGGGCTAGGTCTGGGGGAGACTGGAGGAGGTGGGAGATAAAGTTCACACTCGACAGGTTATGGGGCGAGGCAACTCCCCAGCCTCACACTGTTGTGTTCTAAATTTGTATTAATTATGTTAATGTATGCATTAGTGTGTGTGTGTGTGTGTGTGTGTAGCTGTAGTAATGTGAGAGAATATGAACTTTTTTCTACACAAACTGCCAGACTTACAAAAACAAATTATAGAATCATTAATTAGTAATAATGGAGAAGGTTTATCGTACAGTACGGCGTGGGGGACACACACACACACACACACACACACACACACACACACCAGCCCAGCCACCGAGAGAAAATGAACTACAGAAAACGATGGGATTAACATGGGTGACTTTACAATATTTTCTCTACTGTTCCATAAGGACACCATGTTTACTATCATGTTGAAGAGTTGTCTCATTATGAGAACAGATGGTACTGGCGCTTGTCCTCAGTGTTATCAATATTAATTTGGATGTTCTGTCTTCCTTCATGGAGGTGGTTGTTGTTGTATAATGTAAATAAAAGTAGTTACTGGTGGAATGGCCGTGGTGGCAGTGTGTGTTGTGATTTTGCTGGGCCACACGTGCGGTGAGTGTTATGGTGTTGTTACAACTATTCATAACACTCAGGGTGTTAGAGACATGGCAGGTAACACATCTGGAGTCGACCTGACCAACGACCGTCAGCTGTGTTGTGTTGTTAACATTATGATTGATAGCTGCACGCCACATGACCCTTCACCACCTCCACATGACCCTTCACCACCTCCACATGACCCTTCACCACCTCCACATGACCCTTCACCACCTCCACATGACCCTTCACCACCTCCACATGACCCTTCACCACCTCCACATAGCCCCTCACCACCTCCACATGACCCTTCACCACCTCCACATGACCCTTCACCACCTCCACATGACCCTTCACCACCTCCACATAGCCCCTCACCACCTCCACATGACCCTTCACCACCTCCACATGACCCTTCATCACCCACATAGCCCCTCACCACCTCCACATAGCCCCTCACCACCTCCACATAGTCCCTCACCACCTCCACATAGCCCTTCACCACCTCCACATAGCCCCTCACCACCTCCACATAGCCCCTCACCACCTCCACATAGCCCCTCACCACCTCCACATAGCCCCTCACCACCTCCACATAGTCCCTCACCACCTCCACATAGCCCTTCACCACCTCCACATAGCCCCTCACCACCTCCATACAGCCCCTCACCACCTCCACATAGCCCCTCACCACCTCCACATAGCCCCTCACCTCGTACAATAAATAGTAACAGTAACAAATATGTGTATATACATATATGTGGCAGTCATCCCTGGCAGCGACACACATGGCAATATGTAAGATCAATTTTCAGTAAAATGTTTCACAAAACTAAAGTAAAAAAGAAAAGGTTGAAAATAGTGAAACGTGAAACATGGATATGAAATATATATATTTTTTTCTTGGTAAAGAAATACTTTGTACGGGACGGGAGGGAGGGGGGGGGGGGAGAGGACCAGGGGAGATGGGGGGGGGGGACGAGGAGGAGGGTATCATGGTGGTGAGGTTGTAGTGGTACCCCCCCCCCCCCCCCCGCCTCCCTCCCACCATCATACCTACAATTCTCCACCAAAATATTTGACGGTGTGACGATAGCCCGGGAAGAGAGAGAGAGAGAGAGAGAGAGAGAGAGAGAGAGAGAGAGAGAGAGAGAGAGAGAGAGAGAGAGAGAGAGAGAGAGAGAGAGAGAGAGGTAGCATAGCAGGCAGGGCCAGTGGTAATATATCATAGTATAGCAGGAGTATAGCAGGTCTGACCAGTGGTAGTGTATCCCGGCCAGCTGGTCTCCGCACACCTCTGGTGCAGCAACACGGCAGACATGATCATGATCAATTCTCCTATGTGACTCTCCATCACATCATGGTACACATGTGACTCTCCATCACATCATGGTACACATGTGACTCTCCATCACATCATGGTACACATGTGACTCTCCATCACATCATGGTGCACATGTGACTCTCCATCACATCATGGTGCACATGTGACTCTCCATCACATCATGGTGCACATGTGACTCGCCATCACATCATGGTGCACATGTGACTCTCCATCACATCATGGTGCACATGTGACTCTCCATCATATCATGGGACATATGTGAATTCCTCACATCATGGTGCACATATGACTTTCCACATCATGGCGCACATGTGACTCTCCATTATATCATGGTACATATGTGACTCCATCACATCACGGTACATATGTGACTCTCCATCACATCATAGTACACATGTAACTCTCCATAAAGGAAAGTCAGCGCCAGTGAAAACTTTGGCAATAACATGTTAGTGTCAGTGTGTTCAGTGCTCAGTGTGTGTCCAGTGCTCAGTATGTGTCCAGTGCTCGGTATGTGTCCAGTGCTCGGTATGTGTCCAGTGCTCGGTATGTGTCCAGTGTTCGGTATGTGTCCAGTGCTCGGTATGTGTCCACTGCTCGGTATGTGTCCAGTGTTCGGTATGTGTCCAGTGCTCGGTATGTGTCCACTGCTCGGTATGTGTCCAGTGTTCGGTAAGTGTCCAGTGCTCGGTATGTGTCCAGTGCTCAGTATGTGTCCAGTGCTCGGTATGTGTCCAGTGCTCAGTGTGTGTCCAGTGCTCAGTATGTGTCCAGTGCTCGGTATGTGTCCAGTGCTCGGTATGTGTCCAGTGCTCGGTATGTCTCCACTGCTCGGTATGTGTCCAGTGTTCGGTAAGTGTCCAGTGCTCGGTATGTGTCCAGTGCTCGGTATGTGTCCACTGCTCGGTATGTGTCCAGTGTTCGGTATGTGTCCAGTGCTCAGTATGTGTCCAGTGCTCGGTATGTGTCCAGTGCTCGGTATGTGTCCACTGCTCGGTATGTGTCCAGTGCTCGGTATATGTCCAGTGCTCGGTATGTGTCCAGTGTCCAGAATCTAGTATGTGTTTAGTGTCCAGTATGTGTCCACACCCTCACTACGCCCACGCCCGCGCCCTTTCCGCCCACCCCTACACCACCCACACGACCGCCCTAATGACCCGTCGAGGACAGCCAGTGTGTGTGTGGGGGGGGGGGGGATGCTTCACTGACGATGGCATGGCTGACTACCCTGCCCTGCCCTGCCCTGCCCTGCCCTGGGCTCGAACCTGTGTTTCTGACTTGCTACTATAGCAACTCAACAACCTGACTAGTGTTGCCAAGCCGCTTACCTCTCTGTCCATCAACTTCCAGCTGAATGTATGACGTTCCCTGCAGCTGAGTGGAGCGTCGGGACCTGGGACGCCATTCATGCATCCCCCTCTAGCCAGGAGAGCTTGGGGCAATTATTGTTAATGATGAAATTAATGTGAGGTAATGACATTAACGTGAGGTAATGACATTAATTATCGTGTGACAGTGAAGATTTTGTCACTGTGATGTGAGAAGTATGACATCCTGGATGGTCGAGGACGATCAGTGCTCACACTCCAGACAGGTCGAGGACGACTGGTGGTCGTAGTCTATATCAAGAGGCAGAAAACACGGCACTGCTGTTGCTTCATTTAATTAATATCCGCTGTTGAAAAGACAGATTTTTTGTGTCATTAATGCAAGAGTTTCGCCTAATTGCCTGGAGGTGAATGGAGGCGCGTAGAATGGTCATCACCAGTTACAATGGAGGTTGTGAATGGAAAGCCTCAGTAGTTGTTGCTATATATAACCCATTAATATAACGGCCTTCCATAGTATGTTATCACCAGGATATATGACAGTCCTAACCTTAATGATGATAACCATCCAGAACCCAGGCCTTACAGACCCCACTTCCGGCCCACTGGCTACCCCTGGCCTCCTACAGACTGGCTCGTGCAGACAACCGCCGCCTCCTTGTGGCTTCCTCCCTTCCCCCAGCCTCCCCCTGTGTCCTTCTGAAGTACCCGCCTCCACCTGACTCCACCTGTGTCCCTCTAGCTCCCCTCACGTCCACCTGGCTATCCACCCCCTCCCGTCTTAATCAGGGTAGGAGGGAACTTCTCCTACCCACACATTCCTGTATAATGACCATGATAGTATACTTCCTCTATACAACATGGCGGCGGTTCCTCTCTGCTTGATCTCCCGCCTGGTGTTGTGCCGGAGGGAGAGGTGGGCCGGGAGGTGTCCTCTGATCTATCTTGTTGTCTTATCCTTATGAAAGATGACCTCAGGACACCGCCAGCATCCTCTCGTGTAAGATGTTCTTCCAGTATACTGCTGCCTCCTCCACCTCCTTCAGGCTCATCTTACGTCCTCCAGGCTCACCTCATCTCCTCCCACCCCCCTAATCTCCTCCATGTCCCTCTCACGTCCTTCCGCCCCTCCCCCACCTCACATCCCCTGGAACCCCGTCACGTCCCCCTAGGTCCCCTCACGTCCTCCAGGGCCGCTTACGTCCCCTTGGGTCCCCTCAGGTCACCGGCCGGGAGCGGCGGCTTCCCCCGTTCTGGGATCGTGTTGCTCATTTCCGAGGCAACGTTCTGTGAAATTAGAAAGACGAAACTTTTAATGAAACTCCGTGAAAGGAAGACTTTGTTGCAAATTTCCTCAAATGAACGTGATCGGCCGGAAAGTTTTAGAACCTCCTCTCGTTTATTCGACCTTCTATCCGGCCTTGAGAAGGTGTTCCATCCTCGCAACACCACTGTACCAGCAAGGGTCGACGTCATTCCTTGACCATCATTGTATAGTTTTTCTCCCTGATGCCACCAGTGTTGGGTACAGCACTGGTCAAGATGTTGGTGGGAGGTGTTGCACACACACACACACACACACACACACACACACAGACAGACAGACACACACACACACACACAGACACACACACCACACACCACACACACACACACACACACACACACACACACACAGACACACACACCACACACCACACACACACACACACACACACACACACACACACACACACACACACACCACACACCACACACACACACACACACACACACACACACACACACAGATACAGACACACACCACACATTGATGAGGGGAGCAATAAGATCTTCAGTCACATCTGTCTTTAAGGCCACATTTTCCACTCCTGAGATGCAGGATTATAGACCTTTGGAATGGTGGCATGCATCTGTGATGCCCCAGTCCTTCATACAAGTGCCTATTTTACAGTTACGTCACAAAGCTTTGTCTTCCTGCTCCAGCTGACGGTGGCATCTCCAGGCCCGCCCTCCACCACTGCTACTGACGGCGGCGCTGCCGGCACCTCCAGGCCCGCCCTCCACCACTGCTACTGACGGTGGCGCTGCCGGCACCTCCAGGCCCTCCCTCCACCACTGCTACTGACGGTGGCGCTGCCGGCACCTCCAGGCCCGCCCTCCACCACTGCTACTGACGGTGGCGCTGCCGGCACCTCCAGGCCCGCCGTTCAGTCTTCTCTGTAGATTACAGTTGTGTTTTCGTTGGAAACTTTCCTTGAGAAAACTTGTGATGGGCGTTGGTCCCCGGAGCTCTCTCTCTCTCTCTCTCTCTCTCTCTCTCTCTCTCTCTCTCTCTCTCTCTCTCTCTCTCTCTCTCATGAATTACGTAACCATCGGCCGCGTGGTAAACGTTTCCCTGGATGAAGAGTGAGTGTGTTCACGAGCTGGCAGGCGCAGACATCACCACACACTGTATCGGTCGGACACCAGGCCGGTCTGGACCACAGGATCATTCCCCTCACACATCATACCTAAGATGGATTCAACTAACCACAGCCCAACTCCAACACTGAAAATGTGGTGATAGATATAAGCAAAGTAATCGATAGTGTCCCCCGACACATCCTTACACCACAGATGATGAACACCATCGTCCACAACAATGACAAGAAGTGGTTGACTGCTGTGATAACCATAGTAAAGTCACTCAGAATGGCCTCATCTCCAAAACGTTTACTGTCTACAATGGAGTTCCTCAAAGAATAGTTCTTTCTCCAACCCTCTTCAATGTCTTCCAACACGACCTTCAGTTACCTCACATTCAGATCACAACACCCTGACACCAATGCAGGAACAACAAACTACAACACTGTATTACAAAGATGAACAGTGGTTCAACCACAAAATCATCCATAAAAATATTCAATCACTTTCAACCCCAGACACACTCGAATCCAGCTCACACTCTCCACTAGCCTTATAAAGACAGTCTGACCCACAGAGCAAAACACTAACCATTAATTCCTCATACCAGTAACGTCAACACAGCAACACACACGGTACATGTCCTCACAACACTAACTGACGACATAAGACGCCGCCTCCCTCGACGTCCTCCACAAACCTTTCATCCACACCATCTTAGGTTAAGCTTCACCTGCTTGGTCTTCCACTCGCTCACAGGTAAATTACACAAAACACATCATTGAGAACCATCACCTTCACAGTGAGATAGATCCTCCCGGGACGGTCCCACCTCAGCATGATTCTGCAGGTGTAGCGGTCTCCTGGTCCGCAGGTGCAGCGGTCTCCTGGTGCAGCGATCTCCTGGTCCGCAGGTGCAGCGGTCTCCTGGTCTGCAGGTGTAGCGGTCTCCTGGTCCGCAGGTGCAGCGGTCTCCTGGTCCGCAGGTGCAGCGGTCTCCTGGTCCGCAGGTGCAGCGGTCTCCTGGTCTGCAGGTGTAGCGGTCTCCTGGTCCGCAGGTGCAGCGGTCTCCTGGTCTGCAGGTGCAGCGGTCTCCTGGTCTGCAGGTGCATCGGTCTCCTGGTCTGCAGGTGTAGCGGTCTCCTGGTCTGCAGGTGCAGCGGTCTCCTGGTCTGCAGGTGCATCGGTCTCCTGGTCTGCAGGTGCAGCGGTCTCCTGGTCTGCAGGTGCATCGGTCTCCTGGTCTGCAGGTGCAGCGGTCTCCTGGTCTGCAGGTGTAGAGGTCTCCTGGTCTGCAGGTGCAGCGGTCTCCTGGTGCAGCGGTCTCCTGGTCTTGCAGCGGGCGACGGCTGTACGCCCAGCTGGGAGAATCCGCCGTAATTACGTTTTTAATTATGTCTGACACTCAAGGGATGTCATCAAAATTATCTTAACGACTTGGAACTTTGACTACGCTCCGTGTCTCATCTGTCATCTAAAAGGCTTTGAGAAACCTGCCAAGCGCTCCGCCAATGTCCTGATGTGCCTTTAATGGGCTTCCCTTTGAGAAGGCGGCCTGCCGCGCACACTGAAGGAAAATGTATTAAAATTTGACTTATAAGATGCCAGGATGGAGGTGGAGAGGCGGTGTGCACGACCAAGACCAGCTAATGCCAGGCAGCCCAGGCTGGGGTGTGCTGGCAGACGACATGAACCAATAGTTTGTATGTCATCATCACTACTGTCCCCTCATGACGCACTCACACCGTGTGTGTGTGTGTGTGTGTGTGTGTGTGTGTGTGTGTGTAATTACTACCTACCAGTGATCACATCTTGAAGTGTACGGAGGTGGAGGGGAGGATGTACATCCGTGGGGCACCATCTCTTGACTTGGCTCCACCACCACACATCTCTCATACCCTCGTAGTGTCACTATTCACGAAGTCATCATTTAGTATGTTCCATTTATGACGATCATAATATCATAATATCATAATATCATAAATGAAATTCTTAACATCTTTCTGTCATTGTTCTCGCTTAATTTCCTCTCAAGTTCTCCGGTTGTTCAGTCTTTGTTCCTGTTATGTTCTCTGGTTGTTCAGTCTTTGTTCCTGTTATGTTCTCTGGTTGTTAAGTCTTTGTTCCTGTTATGTTCTCTGGTTGTTCAGTCTTTGTTCCTGTTATGTTCTCTGGTTGCTAAGTCTTTGTTCCTGTTATGTTCTCTGGTTGTTCAGTCTTTGTTCCTGTTATGTTCTCTGGTTGTTAAGTCTTTGTTCCTGTTATGTTCTCTGGTTGTTCAGTCTTTGTATCTTTGGAGGAACTCTTCACTCTGTGTTATCTCTACTTTGATGAGCACATTAACGTTACTATCTAGTCACTGTAGCTCAACTCAGTCCTGGTACCATCTTTATTGCGCTCCTCTGCACCTTCTCAATTTTTTGTTCCTTTATAAAAGGTTATCAGACCTGAGGATAATGTTCTCATTCATGACGTAGTTATGATGTGAACAATTGCCGAATATTACCATAGCCAAGTACTTAAGAGTAATCATATTTGCCAGCAGACACTGTGTCCCTGGCAGTTCTCCTGATGTGGGACGCTGGGTAGGGACGATGTCAACTCCCAGGTCACACACACACACACACACACACACACACACACCACACACACACATTCCTGCAGTTGATTTTCTGTAGATGTTGCTTGTATCGTGGTTTTCTCTCGGTGTGTCTCATTATTTTGAATTCATTCCCGTTGAATTTCATGAAGTATGTAACTACAACTCTGGAGATTAGTTAATTCCTCTTGTAAGTTGATATAATTCATAATTTATATTGTAAATTCATATAATCCATAATTCCCCTTGTACATTCATATAATTCATTTCGTAATTTGTTTTCGTCATGACTGGCATCAACCTCAAGCAAACCCAGGGAAGAGTTCAGTCCTTCTTGCAAGTCCAGGTCAGAACATGAATGGTGGCAGGAGTGCGGGGCGCCACGAGTCATACCAGCCTGTATTGTGAGGCCACATCTCCCATGGGTCAGTTCTTCCTCCACTCTGGAGAACCTCACAAGAACTATGGAGTCTCCTCCGTGTGGCTTGCTTGAAGCTCCACCGTCTCAACCAACCCCACACGTGGCATGTGCTTTCTTGCAACCTGGCAACACAACCACTGCTCAATCTTCACTACTTATATCAACCTTAGCCAGGTCGCCAGTTTATCAACCAGTTCCATAGAGGAGGATGAACAGCTGTGTTAACCACACAGGAGTTGAAACTATGATGGTCGACCCTTGGCCGGCCCACGAATGCGTCACACTCAGGACCGAGTCACACACTGCCACCTACCCCACCACCACCTACCCCAACACCACCACCACCTACCCCACCACCACCACCACCTACCCCACCACCACCTACCCCAACACCACTACCACCTACCCCAACACCACCACCACCTACCCCAACACCACCACCACCTACCCCACCACCACCACCACCTACCCCAACACCACCACCACCTACCCCAACACCACCACCACCTACCCCAACACCACTACCACCTACCCCACCACCACCACCACCTACCTCAACACCACCACCACCTACCCCACCACCACCACCACCTACCCCACCACCACCACCACCTACCTCAACACCACCACCACCTACCCCAACACCACCACCACCTACCCCAACACCACCACCACCTACCCCAACACCACCACCACCTACCCCACCACCACCACCACCTACCCCAACACCACCACCACCTACCCCAACACCACCACCACCTACCCCAACACCACCACCACCTACCCCACCACCACCACCACCTACCCCAACACCACCACCACCTACCCCACCACCACCACCACCTACCCCAACACCACCACCACCTACCCCAACACCACTACCACTTACCCCAACACCACTACCACCTACCCCAGCACCACTACCACCTACCCCAACACCACCACCACCTACCCCAGCACCACCACCACCTACCCCAACACCACCACCACCTACCCCACCACCACCACCACCTACCCCAACACTACCACCCACCTACCCCAACACCACCACCACCTACCCCAGCACCACTACCACCTACCCCAACACCACCACCACCTACCCCAGCACCACCACCACCTACCCCAACACCACCACCACCTACCCCAGCACCACTACCACCTACCCCAACACCACCACCACCTACCCCACCACCACCACCACCTACCCCAACACCACTACCACCTACCCCAACACCACCACCACCTACCCCAACAACACCACCACCTACCCCAACACCACCACCACCTACCCCACCACCACCACCACCACCTACCCCAACACCACCACCACCTACCCCAACACCACCACCACCTACCCCAACAACACCACCACCTACCCCAACACCACCACCACCTACCCCAACACCACCACCACCTACCCCAACACCACTACCACCTACCCCAACACCACCACCACCTACCCCAACACCACTACCACCTACCCCAACACCACCACCACCTACCCCAACACCACCACCAGACACACACAACCCTCAGTCATTATATCCTCGTTCGCCATCTTTTCGTCATCATCATTTAATATAAATTTTTCTCCACTAATTCCTATTTTTCCCTCGACCATCACTGCCTGCCTCCCACTACCATGGATGGTGCACACCCTCCCTGCCTCCCACTACCATGGATGGTGCACACCCTCCCTGCCTCCCACTACCATGGATGGTGCACACCCTCCCTGCCTCCCACTACCATGGATGGTGCACACCCTCCCTGCCTCCCACTACCATGGATGGTGCACACCCTCCCTGCCTCCCACTATCATGGATGGTGCACACCCTCCCTGCCTCCCACTATCACTAACAGAGACATGTCTCACTGGCAGTTCCTTGAGGCAGTAGGAGGCAGGCGCCCCCCCCCCCCCCCCCGCATCATAACTCAATATAAAGTTGTAAATGTTTATTACTGTGTAGCTGACCTGGTGACCCTGCTGCTCCTCCTCCACACCTACAGTGAATGACATGTTATTCACTACAACATTATGTGCAACGTGTTATTCATCACCATCATCATCATCATCACCACCACCACCATCACCACCATCACCACCATCACCACCATCACCACCATCATCACCATCACCATCACTGGTAACGCTGGATCATCGCATGTTTATTGTATTTCAATTATTTCCGGTGGACTGACGCCGGCTTGAAGGAGCTCTCGTCTTCGGCTGGGGAAGGCTGGGGTAGGCTGGGAAGGCTGAAGAAGGCTGGGGACGGCTGAGGAAGGCTGAGGAAGGCTGGGAACGGCTGAGGAAAGCTGAGGACGGCTGAGGAAGGTTTGGAAGGTTTGGAAAGACTGGGGGAGAGTTGGGGGAGATTGAGAGGGCTGAGTTGAGAGGACGATGCTGGGGAAGGTTGTGTGGCTGTGGGAGAATGGGCTCCACTGGGGTTGCTGGGGGAGGCTTGTGTGGCTG
>NC_092234.1:39215004-39307504 GCF_036320965.1 Panulirus ornatus | reverse complement strand
TGGTTGTGGTAGTGGAGGTAGTGGTGGTTGTGGTAGTGGAGGTGGTGGTGGTTGTGGTAGTGGAGGTGGTGGTGGTTGTGGTAGTGGAGGTGGTGGTGGTTGTGGTAGTGGAGGTAGTGGTGGTTGTGGCAGTGGAGGTGGTGGTGGTTGGTTGAGGGTGGTTGTGAGTGGAGGTGGTGGTGGTTGTGGTAGTGGAGGGGTGGTGGGTGGTTGTGGTAGTGGAGGTGGTGGTGGTTGTGGTAGTGGACGGTAGTGGTGGTTGTGGTAGTGGAGGTAGTGGTGGTTGTGGTAGTGGAGGTGGTGGTGGTTGTGGTAGTGGAGGTAGGTGGTGGTTGTGAGTAGTGGATGGTGTGATGTGGATGTGGTAGTGGAGGTAGTGGTGGTTGTGGTAGTGGAGGTGGTGGTGGTTGTGGTAGGAGAGGTGGTGGTGGTTGTGGTAGTGGAGGTGGTGGTGGTTGTGGTAGTGGAGGTGGTGGTGGTTGTGGTAGTAGAGGTGGTGGTGGTTGTGGTAGTGGAGGTGGTGGTGGTTGTGGTAGTGGAGGTAGTGGTGGTTGTGGCAGTGGAGGTTGTGGTGGTTGTGGTAGTGGAGGTGGTGGTGGTTGTGGTAGTGGAGGTGGTGGTGGTTGTGGTAGTGGAGGGGTGGTGGTTGTGGTAGTGGAGGTGGTGGTGGTTGTGGTAGTGGAGGTGGTGGTGGTTGTGGTAGTGGTGGTGGTGGTGGTTGTGGTAGTGGAGTGCCAACTGTAGAGAGTCATGGCATCAGTTCCACGTTGTGACTTCCTGAGTTATGGAATGTTACCATATTTTACATCGACCATGAATTGTCTGATGTATGACACCAAAACAACCCCTCCCTCCCTTCCTTCTTCCCTCCCTCCCTCCCTTCCCTCCCTCCCTCCCTTCCTCCTTCCCTCCCTCCCTCCCCTCCTCCTTCCCTCCCTCCCTCCCTCCCTCCCTCCCTTCCTCCCTCCCTCCCTCCCTCCCTCCCTCCCTTCCTCCCTCCCTCCCTCCCTCCCTCATCAAGCCTCTGACCCTAGGGTTCCCCCCACCCCCCCTCCTGAACAGGCATTTAACCCCCTAGTGTTCCCCCTCCTCCCCTCCCGCGGGCGGCCTGACCACACTAGCCTTGAAGGTAAGTCACCACAGGTCATGCTGCTGGAGGCGCCCACTTCCCTCGGTCGGTGTGAGCCTACGTGGGTTGCCTCCTGGGCGGGCTGGTGGCCGGCCACACTTCCTGCTTGCTGTTATGTTAGGTCACAAGCGGAGCGGGTCAGGTGAGGCAGGTGGAGCACTGCCACACCAGAGATCACTTCTTGTGCCACACACTGACCCGGGAGACAGTCCCCCCCACACACACAACAGAGCATGAGGCCTTGTGTTACCAGTATGTTCACAGAATACAGACATACATACTTACACACATCCCTCTCGCTAAAAGCTCACGAACAACTTTATAAAGGGTTTGTAGTGTCAAATCAAATAGCAAATTTATGATGAACAAGATCCGATCACAATCGGAGACTAACACACCAGAATCTGGATGGGAAGGTTCCTTTCCCAGCAGCACGGAGCGCGGCCGCTACCTAGCTTTACTTGATACTGTCCTAACGTAATAAGTTGATATATATATATATATATATATATATATATATATATATATATATATATATATATATATATATATATATATAAATATATATATTCGACCTGGTTTCAACTACAAATGAGGATGTTGTACACATGTTGATGTGGGAGAAGTTTGATACAGATGATCACCGAACAATTACTTATGAGATCACTTTGAACCTAACCAACATGACAGAGTGAGTTCTGTACATTTGTGTAGAGAAAGTGATTTATGTGATTAAGGAAACATTAATATGAATCGTATATTGCTGAAAATAACAACAGAAACCTAAGGAGTTTTACAGTAATGTTAGAAGCAAGACAGTTATTACCCAGTCAACTGGTCCATTAATTACGGGAACCGGTGACTTGGTTCAAAACAACGAAACCATAGTAAAAACATCAAATGACTTTTTTGCATCTGTATTTACGATCGAAGACACAACACACGTCCTGAATCGTTTCATTAATAAGAGAGGGGAACCCTCCTCAACAAAATGACATAAAAGCCAAAGACATACTTTCAGCAATACATGGAATAAAAGTAAATAAAACGGCAGGACCTGATAAGTTTCATCCGAGAACATTGAATGAAGCGAAAAATGAGATAGTTAAGCCCTTAAGTGACCTCTTCAATAAGTCACTTGCTACAGGAAAAAAGATATTCTCGGAATGGATCGAGGACAAAGTCGACCTACCAAAATGATTGCCAGACAGAGAAAAAAATCTTACGAGATCAAGCGAGACAAAGAAAAGAGAAGGTTAGAGGTGGTCTAATACAAGTATTCAAAATGATCAAAGGCTTTGATAATCTCAATGTATCAACTTACCTGAGAATTGATTCGTCTGACTTTCCTCGTAGTAATGGATACAAACTCTTGGGTAAACGATTTATCTCGAATGAGGCGAAGTACATTTTCTTCAACAGGATTGTTAACATACGGAACGATTTACCAAGCGGAGTGGTTGACAGCTGTACTACAAGTACGTTTAAGAATATGTAAACTTGATAATTGCTTAGCTTCAAGTCCACGACTTACATTATTTGTGCCGCCATAGTCATACTGAGAGTTTGTAGGTTATTCTGTCTGAATTATCTGTATACCTTCTAACTGCCGCCACACTGTTCTGTGTTATGACATCTTCAACCATCACAAACAGCCTCGAGAGGACCCACTGGTCTGTTGCTGTTTGAGTTCCTCTGTATTTCTTGGTATCTGTATCGCCTTAATGCTGGTCAAGGCGAAAGTTGCGAAAAATACAATATTTTCGACTTGCAGATTTCTATGGTGTTGAGGATGGTCGTGACAGTTAAACGTGGGATGATGTCGTTAATGAAGACGATGTAGATGTAGTTTGCATGTCATACTTTCACATTAGTGAAGGAAACATATGTGCCAATGTGTACAAGACGGTCTTGTTCCACAACGAGGCTGAGGTGGTCGAGCGATGACATTAAGAAGTGGTTCTAGTCCAAGAAAGCATCACATAACAAACTCACACAGACAAATAACCAACATTACAGAGTGAATTACGCAAATCTGCGTAGGGAAACTAAGAGACTGACACGCCAAGGTCTGGTCACATTACTCACCGGACCCCGTTAATGAGTCACATTGAGTCTGGCCATATTACTCATCATGACTACTTCCACCTGCGAGTCACTGTGAGTCTGGCCACATACATCACGGGCCTCCCGCCTGCTGGTCACAGGTCACTGGTCCATGTTGATAGTGACCTCCTGAGGATGGAGCAGCCAGTAGCCAGGTCGTCTATGTAGCACCGTTTGTGCTTGTGTCCAGACCTGTGAGGCCACTGACCGCAAGGGGCACCTTGCCCCACCCCACGAGCGCCCTGCCCCACCCCACTCCACGAGCGCCCAGCCCCACCCCAATCCACGAGCGCCCTGCCCCACCCCCACGAGCGCCCTGCCCCACCCCAATCCACGAGCGCCCTGCCCCACCCCACTCACGAGCGCCCTGCCCCACCCCACTCCACGAGCGCCCTGCCCCACCCCACTCCACGAGCGCCCTGCCCCACCCCACTCCACGAGCGCCCTGCTCCACCTGAAGGCTAAGCCTAGATTGAAATACACAGAGGTTAATGAACGGGAAAAAGAAAAGACAAGGGAAACTATTTCCGAATTTTAGAGGAAGAAAAAAATCCTGTTTTTGAATATGTGTCAGGTCATAGTTATGGGGAAAGACATTAGAGGTAGAGAGTTCCAAAGCTTCGACGTGTAGGGAAAGAAGCAGTTGTCAAAACGGCCCACCCTTGAGTTGCTGATGGCCACACAATAGCATGTGACGCAGTAGCTTGCCGAGTGTTGTGTGGTCTAGCTAGTCGTGGAGCACACAAGCAGCCAGCTCTCGAGATAGAAAACAAAGTAATACCTATACATTGTTTACTGTAAACCATTGCCTTGTTTACGTTGCTATTAAGAAAGTAATACTGAAGCAGAGAAATTCTAATTATGCTTTCCATGCATAATGGTATCTACCATACACATCTTTATGCTTGCCACACATAATCATGCATACCATACACATTATTAGGCCTAGCACACACGATTATGCCTACCATACATATATTGAGACTATAAACATCCAAAGTAATCATGCATACCATACACATCATTAGGCCTTGCACACATGATTATGCCTACCATACATATAATGAGACTATAAACATCCAAAGTAATCATTCAAATACTTGTAAAAGACAATAGTACACTGTCATGACTGTCACTATCATACAAGGTGGACCACCTCTAGTGTCTCCCACTCAGACAGTTAGCACCAGTCAGTCAGCCCGGGGATTACGTCAGCACCAGTCAGTCAGCCCGGGGATCACGTCAGCACCAGTCAGTCAGCCCGGGGATCACGTCAGCACCAGTCAGTCAGCCTGAGGATCACGTCAGCACCAGTCAGTCAGCCCGGGGATCACGTCAGCACCAGTCAGTCAGCCCGGGGATTACGTCAGCACCAGTCAGTCAGCCCGGGGGATTACGTCAGCACCAGTCAGTCAGCCCGGGGGATCATGTCAGCACCAGTCAGTCAGCCCGGGGATCACGTCAGCACCAGTCAGTCAGCCCGGGGATTACGTCAGCACCAGTCAGTCAGCCCGGGGATCACGTCAGCACTAGTCAGTCAGCCCGGGGATCACGTCAGCACCAGTCAGTCAGCCCGGGGATCACGTCAGCACCAGTCAGTCAGCCCGGGGATCACGTCAGCACTAGTCAGTCAGCCCGGGGATCACGTCAGCACCAGTCAGTCAGCCCGGGGATCACGTCAGCACCAGTCAGTCAGCCCGGGGATCACGTCAGCACCAGTCAGTCAGCCCGGGATCACGTCAGCACCAGTCAGTCAGCCCGGGGATCACGTCAGCACCAGTCAGTCAGCCCGGGGGATCACGTCAGCACCAGTCAGTCAGCCCGGGGATCACGTCAGCACCAGTCAGTCAGCCCGGGGATCACGTCAGCACCAGTCAGTCAGCCCGGGGATCACGTCAGCACCAGTCAGTCAGCCCGGGGGATCACGTCAGCACCAGTCAGTCAGCCCGGGGATCACGTCAGCACCAGTCAGTCAGCCCGGGGATCACGTCAGCACCAGTCAGTCAGCCCGGGGATCACGTCAGCACCAGTCGCCCGGGGAATCACGTCAGCACCAGTCAGTCAGCCTGGGGATCACGTCAGCACCAGTCAGTCAGCCCGGGGATCACGTCAGCACCAGTCAGTCAGCCCGGGGATCACGTCAGCACCAGTCAGGTCAGCCCGGGGATCACGTCAGCACTAGTCAGTCAGCCCGGGGATCACGTCAGCACCAGTCAGTCAGCCCGGGGATCACGTCAGCACCAGTCAGTCAGCCCGGGGGATCACGTCAGCACCAGTCAGTCAGCCCGGGGATCACGTAAAGGTTCCATGTATCAGGGGCTAGGGAGAAGGGTTGCCGGTGCCACAGTCAGCACAATGACACATGACCCAGGATCAACCAAGACAGGACCATTACATCATATGATTCATATTACATAACATCAGGAAGGTAACATGTTAACGAGGCTGTGGTGTGCTGCCCTTGCTCACCACACAAGTGGAGGAAGCTGAGAGAACGGCTGGAGGGTTCCTCCCTCACTCGGTCAGGAGGTAAGAATTACAAGGGCGAGGTCAGGATTCCACACCCAATCTAAAGTTGGCCAAATATCGCTGCCTCAGTGGGGAAGGAACCTTGAGAAGTTTGGGAGACAAGTTCTCTTGTGACATTTTCCCAGTGGTCGGCTTCCCACTGAGACCCTCCTCTGGCAGCTCAGCAGCCCACATCCCACCGTATTGCTCTACAGTGGGCAACTTACCGATACACCACCACCACCCACTGCACACACCTCTCCCAGAAACGTGGGCTTCACGACCTCACCAGCGCGCGCACACACACACATACACACACACACACACACACACACACACACACACACACACATATATATATATATATATATATATATATATATATATATATATATATATATGTGTGTGTGTGTGTGTGTGTGTGTGTGTGTGTGTGTGTATGTGTGTGTGTGGTGTGTGTGTGGGTGTGTATATGCTGATACCACGGGCAAAATGAAGTACAATTAGTTCCCAAGTGCACTTTCGTGTAATGATCACATGGTCGGGGGAGATACAGGAATGAGACAGAAGACGTATAACAGTCAATTGATATACGAGGAAGAGACGTAGCTAAGACGCCATTGGTGAAGAATCGTTATCGGTTGGTGGTGTTCGGGTCTGGCATCATGCCTGTCATAAGATTTTTATTATGTGGACAGGAAAGGGAACTGTTTACAAATTTTGCCTACGACATTTTGTAGAGACCTTCACTAATGTTAATGCTACAATTCTTTGTGTATTTGATAATAGAAGATTCAAAGATATTTCTTTTGGTAAAGGAGTAACAGTTAGTAACCGATCTAACGTTACTCCAGTCAATACAAATTATTCTATAGAGTTAAAACAAAACCTCCCTTTGATACCAAGAATATTCTAGTTCTCCCTTTAAGTGATAATTTTTACATCACTTCCCAGGTTGCTTAAATCTTTTACTGTAAATGTAGCCTTCAGCAATAACAGTACTATAAAGAATATCTTAATCAAAAACTCGTTAGAAGATTCTGTAGGGTGTGTTTACAGAATCCCCTGTAGAAAATGTAATATGTTTTATATTGCTCACGGATGAGACGAGGGGGTATTCGATTATTTGTAATTGGTAGTCGTTTCCCTATTAGGGGCAATTATAGCCTAGTTGTTAGCTTTCCCGACTACCGCGCAAAAGGTCATGGGTTCGAACCCTAGCTGTTGGAGGGTATTATGTGTTCAATGAAAATGTGCATTCATATGAGCTTTATTAGTGTGTGTGTGTGTGTGTGTGTGTGTGTGAGTGTGTGCATATATATATATATATATATATATATATATATATATATATATATATATATATATATATATATATATATATATATATATATATATATTTTTTTATTTTTTATTATACTTTGTCGCTGTCTCCCGCGTTTGCGAGGTAGCGCAAGGAAACAGACGAAAGAAATGGCACAAACCCCCCCCCCCCATACACATGTATATACATACGTCCACACACGCAAATATACATACCTACACAGCTTTCCATGGTTTACCCCAGACGCTTCACATGCCTTGATTCAATCCACTGACAGCACGTCAACCCCGGTATACCACATCGCTCAAATTCACTCTATTCCTTGCCCTCCTTTCACCCTCCTGCATGTTCAGGCCCCGATCACACAAAATCTTTTTCACTCCATCTTTCCACCTCCAATTTGGTCTCCCTCTTCTCCTCGTTCCCTCCACCTCCGACACATATATCCTCTTGGTCAATCTTTCCTCACTCATTCTCTCCATGTGCCGAAACCATTTCAAAACACCCTCTTCTGCTCTCTCAACCACGCTCTTTTTATTTCCACACATCTCTCTTACCCTTACGTTACTTACTCGATCAAACCACCTCACACCACACATTGTCCTCAAACATCTCATTTCCAGCACATCCATCCTCCTGCGCACAACTCTATCCATAGCCCACGCCTCGCAACCATAAAACATTGTTGTATATATATATATATATATATATATATATATATATATATATATATATATATATATATATATATATATATACACACAAAACACCACTCGGGAAAGATAACACTAGAATCCTGAGGACTTTCGTGTATTACCCATTTTCAGTGGACTAGTTACGGAGACAAAAACTAGATACAATACAGGTTATGTATACAGAACCAAATAACATGGAATGGGGTCAAGCGACCTTGTAATTACTGATAGCACAACGGTCTGTGTGACCTCACTCAGACACAACCGGTCACAAGGATGACCTCACTCAGACACAACCGGTCACAAGGATGACGTCACTCAGACACAACCGGTCACAAGGATGACGTCACTCAGACACAACCGGTCACAAGGATGACCTCACTCAGACACAACCGGTCATAAGGATGACCTCACTCAGACACAACCGGTCACAAGGATGACCTCACTCAGACACAACCGGTCACAAGGTTGACCTCACTCAGACACAACCGGTCACAAGGTTGACCTCACTCAGACACAACCGGTCACAAGGTTGACCTCACTCAGACACAACCGGTCACAAGGTTGACCTCACTCAGACACAACCGGTCACAAGGTTGACCTCACTCAGACACAACCGGTCACAAGGTTGACCTCACTCAGACACAACCGGTCACAAGGTTGACTTCGATAATGCAAATTATGTTCAAGAAAAGACGATCAAACTTTTTTTTTCAGTTTTCTCTACAATAAGTGAATCTAATTTGTACGTGACTGATATTCAATATATCATCCTCATGTTCTATAATTATTCTGAATCTATCATATTTCATTCTTGTGCCAACACTTCACAATATCCTTGTCAGTTTTCCAGTCAAGTGAGTGTTATTTTGACTAAGATGTACAAACAAGTCTGTGGATCACTGGCCACTACGTGTACTGTACTTATGCCTGTTTCACCTGTATAAAAGGCAAAGGACTAAATACTAGAACAGAACAGTATAAATATAATATACGTACTTATACTGCTATAACTCTCACTTCATGTCATTACTCATATCTTACATCATTACCCTAACCTTACTTCATTATCCTTACCTTATATCATTATCCTCACCTTATATCATTATCCTCACCTTATATCATTATCCTCACCTTATATCATTATCCTCACCTTATATCATTATCCTCACCTTATATCATAATCCTCACCTTATATCATTATCCTCACCTAATATCTTTATCCGCTTGATCGCCTTCAATATCTGTGTACACATCTAGTAATGTTTACTCACTTGCAACACTTCTCCCTCAAGTGTGTGTGTGTTCCTCTCTCTCTCTGAGCACATCATCGTCACACTTGCTTCCGCCGATATACATACCATCAAACATTCCACCTGCCGATCCGTGTCGCTCACCTCGTTCACATCACACACACTCTCCTCTGTACGTCTTTCGTTAAAGACATTATTGATTAACTCCTCCTTGTCCCCAACTCCTCCCACTCCAGCCTACTTATTAATGTACTCCCTGTGCAACATCCACACCCTGTGCAACACCAAAAGTCCGTGCAACATCCACTCCCTATGCAACATCCACGACCAATACAACATCCACGCCCTGTGCAACACCGACATGCTGTGCATCACAAACAATCTTACAAAACACATTGCTTTTCTCCCTGCCTGAGCCTCATTAAGCACAGGAAAGTGAGCCGAGCTCTTATGCTGGGTTAGCAGGAACAGCTGTAGGAACAGCAGTACCAGCAACAGCGTCAGCTGCACTACTAACAGCAGCAGCAGCAGCAGTCAGGAGTTTCTCATCCTTCAAATTAGGCAGCCACGAGTCAGTCATGTCCCCGCCCCGCCCCACCCCACCCCAACTGCCCCGGCCGTCCCGCCCCACCCCGCCCCGCTCCGCTCCACTCCGCCCCACCCCTCCCCATCCCAACTAACCCGGCCATCCTGCCTCAAACAGCACCGTCCCCGTCCCATTCCGCCCCGCCCCGCTCCGCCGCCCCGCCCCGCCGCCCCGCCCGGCCTTGTTCAACGCCTTGCCCAACCCCGCCCCTTCCCGCCTAGCCTCGCACCGCCGGTAGCCACCACTGCCACCATTGCCACCACAACTACCACCACCACACAGCATGTTCCTTGGGTCCTTCTCCACACTTTCCTGGGTCCTCCCCCCCCCCCTCACACCTCCCCCACAACTGACAGTTTCTTCTCATCCGTCAGTTTCATCTTGAGTCAGTCAACAGTTTCATGCAGTCAGAAATTCTGCTTTACTCTCCCAACTTGCCGCTTCCTGTCATCTTTTCCATAAGTTCCTTCCCAGAATTACCCTTTTGTATCGTCCGTTCCGCTGGTTTCTTCCTCATGTGATGGTTCGTGTCGCCTCTTCCACCGGTAATCACCAGTTTCATGTCGTTTAGTCATGTAGTTTTTTTTCTCGATGTTTCAGTTTCGCTGGTTTCATCAAAGTATCTCACCAACTGGCTGGTTCCTCTAGCACGGCCTCCGTCTGTCGAGGTGTTCCTCCAGCGTGGCACCAACCCAGCTACAACTGTCCGCGCCTGACCGTCACAACACAACAGGTTCCTCATATCAGTACCCAGCGCTTCAATGAAGGGGCAGCCATTCACCATCCCTTAGTGAAGGGCCGCTGGGACATCCCTTTCTCATGGGCCGTTGGGACCCCCCGTCCCTCACGGGGCACATCCCAGTTCTAGTGGTGAGGGTGACTGTGGTCAGTGGTGCAGACGGTCCCTTGGTGCTGGTGTACGTCAGGAGTTACTGCTGCAGGAGGACGTTCGTGGGGCACTATGGTTACTAGGAGAACGACTTCCTCTGCTCCAGGTTGAACCACCTCGTTATTAACAATGTAACCATCTATAGTGTGAGAACATCTCTGGCATACATTACCCTCATTAACCCATCATATCATGTTGCATACATCCCGTCCGTAAATATTCGCCAGTACATAAGTTCTGTGAAGCTAGATTCATATCCTGCAGAAAGCGGGTCCGGCACACGAAATATAAGATATCGTGGCTGGAGGGCGGTGCCTAGGGGCAACACCAGAGGAGGAACATTCAAGGAACGACGACGGATTCAACATTTCAGGAGGAAATCGTCCACTTTATCAACACTAAATTTCGCTCTTGAAGGAACTTCTGCCATCGCCTTCATGCTTCCCTGGCCCTCACTCGCCCTACTCTCTCACACACACCATAAAATATCCCAGAAAATGCTGTAAATCACGACCGGGCCAGGGGGAGATGGAGTTGTCATTTCCACTTGTCCAGACGATGCAATATACGAGCAGGACAGTCGCCCCTCTCCTGTGACCCGCCGTTTTCTTTTTACGACGCTACAACTTCTATCAACATTTTCCTGCGGGTGGCCCACCCACCACCCACCCGGGAGGCCCACCCACCACCCACCCGGGTGACCCACCCACCACCCACCCGGGTGACCCACCCACCACCCACCCGGGTGGCCCACCCACCACCCACCCACCTCCAACCTGCGGGTCTTGGCAGCTGTTGTCAGACTTGAGACATTGCTAGTGAGATTACTTTCTCTCTCCTAACTACCAAATTATTACTTCAACCTTGTTCTGTTTCCTGACTCTCTCTCTCTCTCTCTCTCTCTCTCTCTCTCTCTCTCTCTCTCTCTCTCTCTCTCTCTCTCTTTCTCTCAATACATTCAGCATCTTACCTCACCCAGTACGGTCCAGACCCCGTGTATATACGTACTTATTCATCTCCCGGCAGCTTACTTTTGACCTTTGACCTGTCAACTTTAATATGACCTGTGACATCTAACCTGAGTCTTGCCTCCTGCCGTAACCTCAGCTCCCTGACCTTACTGCTATGACCATTAACATGAACCGTGACCTTTTGACCAGTGATGTCACCCTAGACTTGACGCTCTATGACCTTTGATCATGAGTGCAACCTTTTTGACCTTTGCTTGTCAGATGTGACGAGTGACCGGTAGTTAAGCTGACTGGGTCCATTTAGTTGTCACGCTATATGACTCTTGACTCTTGACCCTTGACCATACGAACTGACCTTTGACCATGTGAGGTATAACTTCTGACCTTGTGACCTTTGACCATAGAAACTGAGTTTAACCTTCCAATGTTTGTAAACAGAAAATGTAACTTTTGAGCCTCAGGATTACTCACGTTATCAACTGCAACCTGTGACCTTTGACTTGCGAACTCTGACCTTATCAAGGACTATAATCTTGCTTCTATGAGCACTGCCATCTGACCCAACTGTCCTGTGACACCGTGACCTATGTTATGCCAGACCTCGCAAACTCTGACCTTTGAACCTGCGGCAGCTGACGTGGCGCTTTGCCCCCGGCCCATCCTTGCCCTGACCCTCGACATGACCCCTCGGCCTGACCCTGGACCTTGAAGCCTGACCTTCGACATGACCCTGGGCTGGGAAGTGTCTACTCATCCTTCACGACCCATGACCCATGAATCCAAACATAACCAAGTTAGATATCTAACACCGTGACCTGTGACCTTCCTCTAACTCCGTAACCTATGACCTTTCCCCTGACTCTGTGACCTGTGACCTTTCCCCTGAACTATGACATCAGACATCTTGAAATGTTGAATATGACACGCGCCTTATGTATGTCTCCCATGTATAGTGTTGGGCGTTGTGACTGTGTGGTGTGTGTTGTGTGTGTGTGTGTGTGTGTGTGTGTGTGTGTGTGTGTGTTGTGTGTGTGTGTGTGTGTGTGTGTGTGTGTATGTGTGTGTGTGTGTGTGTGTGTGTGTGTGTGTGTGTGTGTGTGTGTGTGTGTGACCTAAGTTGACCCAGTGTTACGTTTTCGTCGTTCTCTGTTCATTATTCAGCGGCTGAGGCATCATGTTTGACCTCTCACTTGTTTTTTTCATCATCCCGGAGGTGTGACCTTTGACCTTTGAGCTGTGCTTCTATCCTATGGTGACACAGTTCAGGGGGTCACCAGTTCAGGGGGTCATCAGTTCAGGGGGTCATCATTTCAGGGGGTCATCAGTTCAGAGGGTCATCAGTTCAGGAGGTCATCAGTTCTGGGGGTCATCAGTTCAGGGGTCATAACAGGTGATGTGTGTGGTGACCTGAGGTTCAGTGCACTGTGCATCGTAAGTTTCAGGTGACCCTCGTTGTTATGATGATGTGACGTCATGACACAGTCAAAGACAATATATTTATCATTAGTTATTTATCAAGACAAGGGTGACTGAGGGAGCCACGGTTACTAGATGTAACAAACACATCATGATAACACCCTCCCAGTGAGGCAGGGGAGCTCCTGGCCACACATACCCACACACCAGTGCTGGTGGGATGGTGAGGGTTGTGGTGTGGTGAGGGTTGTAGCGTGGTGAGGGTTGTGGTGTGGTGAGGGTTGTGGTGTGGTGAGGGTTGTGGCGTGGTGAGGGTTGTGGTGTGGTGAGGGTTGTGGCGTGGTGAGGGTTGTGGTGTGGTGAGGGTTGTGGTGTGGTATGGGTTGTGGCGTGGTGAGGGTTGTGGCGTGGTGAGGGTTGTGGTGTGGTGAGGGTTGTGGTGTGGTGAGGGTTGTGGTGTGGTGAGGGTTGTGGTGTGGTGAGGGTTGTGGCGTGGTGTGGGTTGTGGTGTGGTGAGGGTTGTGGTGTGGTGAGGGTTGTGGTGTGGTGAGGGTTGTGGTGTGGTGTGGGTTGTGGCGTGGTGAGGGTTGTGGTGTGGTGAGGGTTGTGGCGTGGTGAGGGTTGTGGTGTGGTGAGGGTTGTGGTGTGGTGAGGGTTGTGGTGTGGTGAGGGTTGTGGTGTGGTGAGGGTTGTGGTGTGGTGAGGGTTGTGGCGTGGTGTGGGTTGTGGTGTGGTGAGGGTTGTGGTGTGGTAAGGGTTGTGGTGTGGTGAGGGTTGTGGTGTGGTGAGGGTTGTGGTGTGGTGAGGGTTGTGGTGTGGTGAGGGTTGTGGTGTGGTGAGGATTGTGGTGTGGTGAGGGTTGTGGTGTGGTGAGGGTTGTGGTGTGGTGAGGGTTATGGTGTGGTGAGGGTTGTGGTGTGGTGAGGGTTGTGGTGTGGTCAGGTCTGTCTGACCTCATGACCCCTGGGTCATCCCAGGGGTCACCATCCCCAGCAGGCTGTCAGCCATGATGCACGTCAGCCGGACGCTGTCAGCCTCGAGCATGCTCACGAGTCAGGCACGAGCGAGAGAGAGAGAGAGAGAGAGAGAGAGAGAGAGAGAGAGAGAGAGAGAGAGAGAGAGAGAGAGAGAGAGAGAGAGAGAGAGCGGGTGGTGGGAGGGGGACATGAATGAGTGGTGAGCATGATGGTGAGTATTGGTGATGTTGGGTGGCTGGCAGTGTTGGTCAGCCCCGGCGGTGGGCGGCAGTGGTGGGCGGTAGCGGTGTCGACTCTAGGGTTAGGTTGTAGTGGTAGGTGGCGGGCGGCATTCGGGGTGGGTGGCGAGCAGTGGGCGGCGAGCGGTGGGCGGCGGGAGGCGGGAGGTCCCGAAGGAGGTGGTAGCGGCAGGCGGCTCCCGGGTGGGTGGGTGGGTGGCTACCTGGTACAGTAAGACAAGGTTGGGTTCCCCCCGGCGGGAGCCGCCCCCTCCCCCCACCCCCACCCCTCCCCCTCCCCTCGCTGCCGTCTGGCTTCTTCCCTGGTGCGGGAGGGAGGGAGGGAGGGAGGGAGGGAGGGGGGGGGGACAGGGCGGCGAATGGGGAATGTCTGGGGAGAGCTGGGGGTGTCTGAGTGAGAGTTGGAGGTGCCAGTGGGAGAGTGAGCATCTTGGAGGTGCATCTGAAAAATAACTCATGAGGAATTGAAGGGATTGTAGGTGTGGCAGAGGATGACAACCAGTAACTGACAGTTTTTAATATTAATTATTTATTTTTATTTATTTTGCTTTGTCTCTGTCTCCCGCGTTAGCGAGGTAGCGCAAGGAAACAGACGAAAGAATGGCCCAACCCACCCACATACATATGTATATACATACATACCTATACATACATACCTATACATCTCAACGTATAAATATATATACACACAGACATATACATATATACACATGTACATAATTCATACTGTCTGCCTTTATTCATTCCCATCGCCACCCCACCACACATGAAATAACAACCCCCTCCCCCTTCATGTGTGCGAGGTAGCCCTAGGAAAAGACAACAAAGGCAACATACGTTCACACTCAGTCTCTAGCTGTCATGTAATAATGCACCGAAACCACAGCTCCCTTTCCACATCTAGACCCCACACAACATTCCATGGTTTACCCCAGACGCTTCACATGCCCTGGTTCAATCCATTGACAGCACGTCGACCCCGGTATACCACATCGTTTCAATTCACTCTATTCTTTGCACGCCTTTCACCCTCCTGCATGTTCAGGCCCCGATCACTCAAAATCTTTTTCACTCCATCTTTCCACCTCCAATTTGGTCTCCCACTTCTCGTTCCCTCCACCTCTGACACATATATCTTCTTTGTCAATCTTTCCTCACTCATTCTCTCCATGTGACCAAACCATTTCAAAACACCCTCTTCTGCTCTCTCAACCACTCTCTTTTTATTACCACACATCTCTCTCACCCTATTATTGCTTACTCGGTCAAACCATCTCACACCATATATTGTCCTCAAACATCTCATTTCCAGCACATCCACCCTCCTGCGCACAACTCTATCCATAGCCCACGCCTCGCAACCATACAACATTGTTGGAACCACTGCTTCTAACAACTTGCCTCCCACACCATATATTCTTAATACCTTCCACAGAGCATCCCAATCAAATCTATCATATGCCTTCGCCAGCTCCATAGATGCTACATACAAATCCATTTGCTTTTCTAAATATTTCTCACATACATTCTTCAAAGCAAACACCTGATCCACACATCCTCTACCACTTCTGAAACCACACTGCTTTTCCCCAATCTGATGCTCTGTACATGCCTTCACCCTCTCAATCAATACCCTCCCATATAATTTACCAGGAATACTCAACAAACTTATACCTCTGTAATTTGAGCACTCACCTTTGTCCCCTTTGCCTTTGTACAATGGCACTATGCAAGCATTCCGCCAATCCTAAGGCACCTCACCATGAATCATACATACATTGAATAACCTTACCAACCAGTCAACAATACAGTCATCCCCTTTTTTAATAAATTCCACTGCAATACCATCCAAACCCGCCGCCTTGCCGGCTTTCATCTTCCGCAAAGCTTTTACTACCTCTTCTCTGTTTACCAAATCATTTTCCCTAACCCTCTCACTTTGCACACCACCTCGACCAAAACACTCTATATCTACCATTATATCATCAAACACATTCAACAAACCTTCAAAATACTCACTCCATCTCCTTCTCACATCACTACTACTTGTTATCACCTCCCCATTAGTCCCCTTCACTGAAGTTCCCATTTGTTCCCTTGTCTTACACACTTTATTTACCTCCTTCCAAAACATCTTTTTATTCTCCCTAAAATTTAATGATACTCTCTTACCCCAACTCTCATTTGCCCTTTTTTTCACTTCTTGCAGCTTTCTCTTGACCTCCTGCCTCTTTCTTTTATACATCTCCCACTCATTTGCATCATTTTCCTGCAAAAATCGTCCAAATGCCTCTCTCTTCTCTTTCACTAATAATCTTACTTTTTCATCCCACCACTCACTACCCTTTCTAATCTGCCCACCTCCCACGCTTCTCATGCCACAAGCATCTTTTGCGCAAGCCATCACTGCTTCCCTAAATACATCCCATTCCTCTCCCACTCTCCTTACCTTCTTTGTTCTCACCTTTTTACATTCTGTACTCAGTCTCTTCTGGTACTTCCTCACACAAGTCTCCTTCCCAAGCTCACTTACTCTCACCACTCTCTTCACCCCAACATTCTTCTTTTCTGAAAACCTCTACAGATCTTCACCTTCGCATCCACAAGATAATGATCAGACATCCCTCCAGTTGCACCTCTCAGCACATTAACATCCAAAAATCTCTCTTTCGCACGCCTATCAATTAACACGTAATCCAATAACGCTCTCTGCCCATCTCTCCTACTTACATACGTATACTTATGTATATCTCTCTTTTTAAACCAGGTATTCCCAATCACCAGTCCTTTTTCAGCACATAAATCTACAAGCTCTTCACCATTTCCATTTACAACACTGAACACCCCATGTATACCAATTATTCCCTCAACTGCCACATTACTCACGTTTGCATTCAAATCATCCATCACTATAACCCGGTCTCGTGCGTCAAAACCACTAACACACTCATTCAGCTGCTCCCAAAACACTTGCCTCTCATGATCTCTCTTCTCATGCCCAGGTGCATATACACCAATAATCACCCATCTCTCTCCATCAACTTTCAGTTTTACCCATATCAATTTAGAGTTTACTTTCTTTCACTCTATCACATACTTCCACCACTCCTGTTTCAGGAGTAGTGCTACTCCTTCCCTTGCTCTTGTCCTCTCACTAACCCCTGACTTTACTCCCAAGACATTCCCAAACCACTTTTCCCCTTTACCCTTGAGCTTCGTTTCACTCAGAGCCAAAACATCCAGGTTCCTTTCCTCAAACATACTACCTATCTCTCCTTTTTTTCTCATCTTGGTTACATCCACACACATTTAGACACCCCAATCTGAGCCTTCGAGGAGGATGAGCACTCCCCGCGTGACTCCTTCTTCTGTTTCCCCTTTTATAAAGTTAATTTATATATATATATATATATATATATATATATATATATATATATATATATATATATATATATATATATATATACATATTGTATTTCAACTTTCTAAAAGGGGAAACAGAAGAAGGAGTCACGCGAGGAGTGCTCATCCTCCTCGAAGGCTCAGATTGGGGTGTCTAAATGTGTGTGGATGTAACCAAGATGAGAAAAAAGGAGAGATAGGTAGTATGTTTGAGGAAAGGAACCTGGATGTTTTGGCTCTGAGTGAAACGAAGCTAAAGGGTAAAGGGGAAGAGTGGTTTGGGAATGTCTTGGGAGTAAAGTCAGGGGTTAGTGAGAGGACAAGAGCAAGGGAAGGAGTAGCACTACTCCTGAATCAGGAGTTGTGGGAGTATGTGATAGAGTATAAGAAAGTAAATTCTAGATTGATATGGGTAAAACTGAAAGTTGATGGAGAGAGATGGGTGATTATTGGTGCATATGCACCTGGGCATGAGAAGAAAGATCATGAGAGGCAAGTGTTTTGGGAGCAGCTGAATGAGTGTGTTAGTGGTTTTGATGCACAAGACCGGGTTATAGTGATGGGTGATTTGAATGCAAATGGTGAGTAATGTGGCAGTTGAGGGAATAATTGGTATGCATGAGGTGTTCAGTGTTGTAAGTGGAAATGGTGAAGAGCTTGTAGATTTATGTGCTGAAAAAGGACTGGTGATTGGGAATACCTGGTTTAAAAAGCGAGATATACATAAGGATTACGTGTTAATTGATAGACGCACGAAAGAGAGACTTTTGGATGTTAATGTGCTGAGAGGTGCAACTGGAGGGATGTCTGATCATTATCTTGTGGAAGCGAAGGTGAAGATTTGCGGGGGTTTTCAGAAAAGAAGAGAGAATGTTGGGGTGAAGAGAGTGGTGAGAGTAAGTGAGCTGGGGAAGGAGACTTGTGTGAGGAAGTACCAGGAGAGACTGAGTACAGAATGGAAAAAGGTGAGAACAAAGGAGGTAAGGGGAGTGGGGGAGGAATGGGATGTATTTAGGGAAGCAGTGATGGCTTGCGCAAAAGATGCTTGTGGCATGAGAAGCGTGGGAGGTGGGTTGATTAGAAAAGGTAGTGAGTGGTGGAATGAAGAAGTAAGATTATTAGTGAAAGAGAAGAGAGAGGCATTTGAACGATTTTTGCAGGGAAAAAATGCAAATGAGTGGGAGAGGTATAAAAGAAAGAGGCAGGAGGTCAAGAGAAAGCTGCAAGAGGTGAAAAAGAGGGCAAATGAGAGTTGGGGTGAGAGAGTACCATTAAATTTCAGGGAGAATAAAAAGATGTTTTGGAAGGAGGTAAATAAAGTGCGTAAGATAAGGGAGCATATGGGAACTTCAGTGAAGGGGGCTAATGGGGAGGTGATAACAAGTAGTGGTGATGTGAGAAGGAGATGGAGTGAGTATTTTGAAGGTTTGTTGAATGTGTTTGATGATAGAGTTGCAGATGTGGGGTGTCTTGGTCGAGGTGGTGTGCAAAGTGAGAGGGTTAGGGAGAATGATTTGGTAAATAGAGAAGAGGTAGTAAAAGCATTACGGAAGATGAAAGCCGGCAAAGCAGCAGGTGGTATTGCTGTGGAATTTATTAAAAAAGGGGGTGACTGTATTGTTGACTGGTTGGTAAGGTTATTTAATGTATGCATGATTCATGGTGAGGTGCCTGCGGATTGGCGGAATGCTTGCATAGTGCCATTGTACAAAGGCAAAGGGGATAAGAGTGAGTGCTCAAATTACAGAGGTATAAGTTAGATGAGTATTCCTAGTAAATTATATGGGAGGGTATTGATTGAGAGGGTGAAGGCATGTACAGAGCATCAGATTGGGGAAGAGCAGTGTGGTTTCAGAAGTTGTAGAGGATGTGTGGATCAGGTGTTTGCTTTAAAGAATGTATGCGAGTAATACTTAGAAAAACAAATGGATTTGTATGTAGCATTTATGGATCTGGAGAAGGCATATGATAGAGTTGATAGAGATGCTCTGTGGAAGGTTTTAAGAATATATGGTGTGGGAGGGAAGTTGTTAGAAGCAGTGAAAAGTTTTTATCGAGGATGTAAGGCATGTGTACGTGTAGGAAGAGAGGAAAGTGATGTAGGTTTGCGGCAGGGGTGTGTGATGTCTCCATGGCTGTTTGATTTGTTTATGGATGGGGTAGTTAGGGAGGTGAATGCAAGAGTTTTGGAAAGAGGTGCAAATATGCAGTCTGTTGTGGATGAGAGAGCTTGGGAAGTGAGTCAGTTGTTGTTCGCTGATGATACATCGCTGGTGGCTGATTCATGTAAGAAACTGCAGAAGCTGGTGACTGAGTTTGGTAAAGTGTGTGAAAGAAGAAAGTTAAGAGTAAATGTGAATAAGAGCAAGGTTATTAGGTACAGTAGGGTTGAGGGTCAAGTCAATTGGGAGGTAAGTTTGAATGGAGAAAAGCTGGAGGAAGTGAAGTGTTTTAGATATCTGGGAGTGGATCTGGCAGCGGATGGAACCATGGAAGCGGAAGTGAATCATAGGGTGGGGGGAGGGGGCGAAAATTCTGGGAGCCTTGAAGAATGTTTGGAAGTCGAGAACATTATCTCGGAAAGCAAAAATGGGTATGTTTGAAGGAATAGTGGTTCCAACAATTTTGTATGGTTGCGAGGCGTGGGCTATGGATAGAGTTGTGCGCAGAAGGGTGGATGTGCTGGAAATGAGATGTTTGAGGACAATATGTGGTGTGAGGTGGTTTGATCGAGTAAGTAATGTAAGGGTGAGAGAGATGTGTGGAAATAAAAAGAGTGTGGTTGAGAGAGCAGAAGAGTGTGTTTTGAAATGGTTTGGTCACATGGAGAGAATGAGTGGGGAAAGATTGACCAAGAGGATATATGTGTCAGTGGTGGAGGGAACGAGGAGAAGTGGGAGACCAAATTGGAGGTGGAAAGATGGAGTGAAAAAGATTTTGAGTGATCGGGGCCTGAACATGCAGGGGGGTGAAAGGCGTGCAAGGAATGGAGTGAATTGGAACGATGTGGTATACCGGGGTCGACGTGCTGTCATTGGATTGAACCAGGGCATGTGAAGCGTCTGGGGTAAACCATGCAAAGTGTGTGGGGCCTGGATGTGGAAAGGGAGCTGTGGTTTCGGTGCATTATTACATGACAGTTAGAGACTGAGTGCGAACGAATGGGGCCTTTGGTGTTTTTCCTAGCGCTACCTCGTACACATGAAGGGGGAGGGGGTTGTTATTCCATGTGTGGCGAGGTGGCGATGGGAACAAATAAAGGCAGACAGTATGAATTATGTACATGTGTATATATGTATATGTCTGTGTGTGTATATATATGTGTACATTGAGATGTATAGGTATGTATATTGTGCGTGTGTGGACATGTATGTATATACATGTGTATGTGGGCGGGTTGGGCCATTCTTTCGTCTGTTTCCTTGCGCTACCTCGCAAACGCGGGAGACAGCGACAAAGTATAATAAAAAAAATAATAATATATATTCCTGAGTCCACGGGGAAAATGAAACACGAAATGTTCCGAAGTGCACTTTCGTGTAATAATCACATCATCAGGGGAGACACAAGAGAGAAATATAACGGTTAATTGATATACATCGAAGAGACGAAGCTAGGACGCCACTTGGTAAACATGTGATTGTCCAAAACATACAACGAGCGTTCATAAACTTATCATTTTACAAATCTTATCAACAATAAAGTTATCTAATTTGTATAGACCATCACTAATATTAAGATTATAATTCTTTGTGTATTTAATGATAGAAGATTCAATGATATTTCTCTTGGTAATAGAGTTAGAGTTAATAACTGAGATGGCGTTACTCCATTCAATACAATGATCATAGTTTTTAACATGATTAAACAAGGAAATTGGTTCTTGTCCCGTTCTTATACTATATTTATGTTGCTTAAGTCTATATGTATATATATATATATATATATATATATATATATATATATATATATATATATATATATATATATATATATAATGTGTGTGTATGTGTGTGTGTGTGTGTATGTGTGTGTGTGTATGTGTGTGTGTGTATGTGTGTGTGTGTGTGTGTGTGTGTGTGTGTGTGTGTGTGTGTGTGTGTGTGTGTGTGTGTGTGTATGAACAACGTATTGTAAACAACCTCAGTTTAAGATCAGATCAACATTATTGATGGTTCCCACATGTTTGGTCAGAGCTTCTTACCGTTGTTTTAGTTTCTTGTGGGAGGGTGAAGGTCACCTTCCCAGTGAAGATGACCTTCCCGGTGAACATGACCTTCACCTGGTTCTTTCTCTCAGTTCACATCAGTCAACAGATAAGATGGTCATGCAATACATGAGACACGTTATCTCATCATCTGATTATCTGCCATGACTGGGCTGGTCTCCACCATGGTGTGTGAGGGGGGAGGGGTCGTGTGGGAAGAGAAAGCTGGGTATTGTGTTGTGTGGGGGGGGGGGGGGGGTGGTCGTGTGGGAAGAGAAGGTTGGGTATTGTGTTGTGTGTGGGGGGGGGGGGGGTGGTCGTGTGGGAAGAGAAGGTTGGGTATTGTGTTGTGTGTGGCGGACGGAGAAGTAGCAAGGCAGGGAATGCAGTCATCCCTTGGCTGCGAGGTGCGTCCCGTTCGCTTGCTCTAACTGTGCTCGAGTGTGAGGCGCTGGCTGGGTGGTTGGTTGGCTGGTTGGCTGGCTGGTTATCTGGCTGGCTGGCTTTGAGGAGCAAGAGTGATGCATGAGGACAACTGCCTTTTTAAAATCAGGATTAAGTTGACAATGTCATGATGACTTCCACGATTCCTTCTTGTCACGTGTGGATCCCATGGTTCTCGTGTAGCTGGTCACGTCGTCTGTGGTGAGATTGCTTGGTGCAGCATCCTCCCCAGGTGCAGCATCTTCCCCAGGTGCAGCATCCTCCCCAGGTGCAGCATCCTCCCCAGGTGCAGCATCCTCCCCAGGTGCAGTGGTAGTGTCCCAGGCAGCCAGAGGGGTGGTGGTGGTGGTGGTGGTGGTGTTGGTGGGACCAGTCCTCATCAGGGTGAGGGAGGGTCTTCGATCATGATGTTTGCTGTAATGAGGTCACTGATTTTGGTGTTATAGTGATAGATAACCATCAGACACGCGAGGTCCTCACTGATGGTCTGAGGGAGTGAGGGTGGCCTCAGGGACGCGTGAGGGAGGCATGAGGGAGGCATGAGGGAGGCATGAGGGAGGCACACATTATGTAGATTTAATTTTCCCTTCCTCCTCCCGGGTGTTGGTTCCTCCTCGTCTTGTTTTCTGTATCAATGGACAATTGTTGTGAGGAACTCGTGTTTATTTGTATTTCATTTGTATTAAAGACTTTAGAAAGCGGAATATCTAGTGGGGGTGGGGGGAGAAGCCTGACATGAATGCCCTTAATTTTGTTAAGATCTAAGTCATTATTTTTAGCTATAAATAAATGTTCTTCAAGTTCAGTTATTTGTATAATTCTTTCACAACCTAAAGATACAACTTCCCTCCAGATGGGCTTTATCTGGCGACCTTAACTTTACCAAGTGTTGTGTCCGTGTGTCTCAGTACATAACAGAGTGAGTAACACATTCTTAAATTCATTTCTCGCTCAGGGAAATGTTTTCTGTTATGAATGTAAATAATAATCGGAAAAACATTGTATAATTTGTCCATAATACTTTTATTACTTTATATCAGTTATTTTGCTAAATCATTTAGTGGTAGTTTTGTGCGTGAGCGTCGTAAGGACAGAGAGCGCGTATGTTACGTGTGTTGATCTGCACAGATTGTGGTCTCCTGTTGTTCTGTCTCCCAGGCCGACTTCCTCCGCGCACCGAGCTCCCCTCCTCCCTGCTACATACTCAAACAGTCAGCGTGATCTCCGTAGATTGTTGACCATGCGAGGTTAGGTTGGGCACTAACTGGTCAGACCCAAGTGTTAGGTACGTTTACGTCTGTTTACGTCTTCATGTTAAGTTTGCACATGTGCCGCACCTGCCTGCTGTCCAGTTGAGCTTATTGTAAACATCTTTCTTATGTTGACCCAAGATCCTCTCTGCTCGATATACCTTTGGAGTTTGGTAAGATACAGCTTACACTGGCCACAGTACGGGTTACACTGGCCATCTCTAGACACAAGGTTGTAGTTGAAGAAGTAATACTTTGGCTACTTTGGTAAATTTATAGTTTGTGTTCACAGTTTACAGTGTTATACAGACTGAGTCTGAACCTGGACACACAACAAGACCCCAACATCAACAGTCTCCAAGCCAATTCCTTCATTTGTGTCGGGAAGATATGCATAGCTGTTCACATAGAGGGTCTACTGTACCAGCTGTGGGGCACAGCTGCACAGGCCGTGGGGCACAGCATCACCAGCTGCTTCTCATCGACTCAGGTAAACTTCAGGAACTTCCTCCAGTGCACGTACTTAACCTGTGTGATCTTACTGTCTCTACGTTCAGAGGAAGTTGTTAACTTAGATAAGTGTAACGACAGTACACACTCTAGTCATAATGCACATCTCTCTCTCTCTCTCTCTCTCTCTCTCTCTCTCTCTCTCTCTCATATATATATATATATATATATATATATATATATATATATATATATATATATATATATATATATATATATGACAGAGAGAGAGAGAGAGAGAGAGAGAGAGAGAGAGAGAGAGAGAGAGAGAGAGAGAGAGAGAGACAGAGAGAGAGAGAGAGAGAGAGAGAGAGAGAGGTGATATCAGATGTACCATTTGGTAACCCTCTGAATAATCCTCTTATTTTTGTCTATTTTTTCTTCTGGTCAAACAAAGGTTGGCAGATTACAGAGTGCGCTATGTGTGGGAGTGCTGATGTTTCCACAGTGTGTCATAACATGTGGTATGCGACTCCTCATGGTCTCCTGTGGGTGGTAGGGGATCCCTCATGGTCTCCCGGGGATGGTGGATGGTGTCACGTCTTGTACACATGGCACCTGGGATCTCAGAGGTAGTGGTTTACAGTGTTCCAAGCCTGTCGTGCCAGTAGCATGTTATTTCATAGCATAAGTTGGGAACTTTTCCTTTTAGGATTTTCCTGTCATAGATGATGATATACATCTCCCGTCTGCACTCCAGGGAGTATAGCCTCAGAGTTTTCAGCCGTTCGTAGTAATGTATTTCTTTTACCACATTAATGTGGGCTGTGAAAGACATGTGAAAATTTTCTAATCCTGAAATTTCGCCCTCATTTTTAGGATGATGTTAGGACGCAATGATATTCACTTCGTGAAAGAATTACTTCTTTGAATAACATCAAGACTGGTGTTTCATTTCTAATCTTGAAGGTCCGCAGGATCCAACCAGTCATCCTTTTGCGTGAGGCAACCGTTTGTTTACTGTGTTCGCTGAAGGTTAAGTCGTTTGACATTATCAGTCCGAGGTCTTTCACTTTACTCAAATGTTTATGATAATGTCTGTGTCTATCTAATATTCTGTGTTGTTTTTTTTCTTCATCTTCTCCATACCAGAGGAGTTGAAACTTATCGCTACTGAAAATCATGTTGTTCTCGGTGGCCCAGGTAGACTTCGTGTATGTCTTTTTGTAAACCTTCAGCATCTTCTGTTGACGAAAGTCTCACACTAACTCTTGTATCATCAACAGAGGAAGATATGGAACTGTGGCTCGTGTTGACGTCAATGTCAGATATAAGAATGAGGAACAGGAAGGGCGCAAGTACGCAGAATTTTTTTTTTTTTTCTCGTGGAGGTATTAGGGATGGCATGGTTTACAACTAGGTGTTGTGATCTGTTGGGTACAGAGTTGTGTATCCATCTTCATGGTCCCCTGTGGAAGGTAGGAAGTCAAAGAATAAGACAATGATAAGACGAATGATATGTGGTTATCAGTGAATAAGAGAATAACAAGAACAGGACAAGAACAGAAGATTACAACGAAGACAACAACCAAGGACAACAAGAATGGAAGACAAACACAGACAACAAGCAAAACAGCAACCATAAAGACCAGCCAGGACAGAACCGGTAAAACAGGACAACCATCAGACCTCACGCCAGGACCACGGACCAGTGACCAGGACAAAGGACCATTTCGCAGGATACAAGATCAGCGAAAACAGACCAGTGAACAGGATGACACTAAGAACACAGATCAGTGTCCAGTAAATCTAATGTCTGCAGTTAGGATACGACTGTAAATCAATAAGAAGACCAACACTTTATAAACGATTCTCAACATGGTTTTCGACGACATCGCTCAGGTGTGACAAATGTGTTTGATTTCTCTCATGATATAATCAACATGTACGACGAAAGGAAAGCGAATGACGTCATCTATTTAGATTTAAGCATCAAAGTTTCACATGAAAGATTACTGGCAAAAGTTGAGCCACATGGCATAGATGAGGTTGTATTTCACTGGTCTGATTATCAACTAATTGGCCATAAACAAACAGTAGCGATGAATGGTCAAGCCTCAGAATGGTTAGACGTAACAAGTGGTGTGCCACAAGGATCAGGCTTGTGACCGGTTCTCTTTCTCATATGTATCAACAATATTGATAATGGACTGCATTGTAAGATGTTGAAATTCAAGACGATACTAAGTTGGGAGATAAATCTACAACAGATTAATGAACGGATGCAGCTTGGAAGTGATGTTTAACCGGGTGGATGTGTTCACAGGTGGCAAATGAAATCTAATAATCCATCGATAAAGGCAAAGTTTTACGTATCAGTTGTGGTAAACAAAAGGTAAGCTACTGTATGAATTCTGTTGAGCTACTAAAGTTAGAAGAGGACGTAGCCTTACGAGTAATAATCTCGGATGATCTAGAACCCAAACGGCTGTACAGAGAAACAATATAACAGGCAAGTAATGTTTTAGATCAAGAGGTACCGAAATTAAGTCCAGGGAAATTATCCTAACTCTCTCAACTCATTGTTGTGTCCCTGTGTTGAGTATTGTGCAACATTTTGGTCATCCTACTTGAAAAAAGAAAGATAAATTAGAGAGTAAAGCATCGAACACAGATGAGGGGAGAGGCAGAGATGAGGGGAGTGAGGCAGAGATGAGGGGAGTGAGGCAGAGATGAGGGGAGTGGGGCAGAGATGAGAGGAGTGAGGCAGAGATGAGGGGAGTGAGGCAGAGATGAGGGGAGTGAGGCAGAGATGAGAGGGGTGAGGCAGAGATGTGGGGAGTGAGGCAGAGACGCAGTCGTGGTTAAATGATGAGTGGCAGAGAGGAATAGAGAGGAGAGAGGAGCAAGAGAGTTCCTCCTTCCCAGTACACCACACGACTGTCTGGCTGGTAAGAAGCATGGCTGCGCGTAACGCTCACCATTCACTGCTCACTGTTCACTGCTCACCATTCACTGCTCACTGTTCACCGCAGGGAAATATAACATCCAGGATAAAGATTCCTGTGAGCGAGGTAGTGTTGTGTGTGTGTGTGTGTGTGAGAGAGAGAGAGAGAGAGAGAGAGAGAGAGAGAGAGAGAGAGAGAGAGAGAGAGAGAGAGAGAGAGAGGCGGGAGAGGAGGTAACCTGGCAGTATGAGAGGTGTTGGCCACGCTACACATGATGGAAGGGGGAGAGGGAGGGGAGGGGAGGGGTCATGTATTGAACTTCCTGCCGTGTGTCCCCCTCCCCCTTCCCCGACCCTCTCTCTCTCTCTCTCTCTCTCTCTCTCTCTCTCTCTCTCTCTCTCTCTCTCTCTCTCTCTCTCTCTCTCTCTCTTTCTCCTGCCCAGTGCTGCAACCCTCCCCTCCTGCACAGTGCCGCATCACTCCCCCTCCTGCACACTCCTTCAAGCCTTCCCCTCCTGCACAGTGCCCCACTGCTCCCTCTCCTGCACAGTGCCCCACTGCTCCCTCTCCTGCACAGTGCCCCACTGCTCCTTCTCCTGCACAGTGCCCCACTGCTCCCTCTCCTGCACAGTGCCCCACTGCTCCCTCTCCTGCACAGTGCCCCACTGCTCCCTCTCCTGCACAGTGCCCCACTGCTCCCTCTCCTGCACAGTGCCCCACTGCTCCCTCTCCTGCACAGTGCCCCAGCCCTGGTGCTAAACATGTAAGCAGGCGACCGGTGCAGTGTGAACAGTGAGGTACCACAGGGCTCAGTGTGTGGACCCAGTGTTCATCATGAACACCAGTCATGTGCAGGGGTCATGACCCTCTGGTACGTCTCAGAATTTACTGATGACATGAAATTAAGAGATGAAGGCCGCCTGAAGTAATGATTAATGATGATCTAGACAAACTAATGCGGTAGTCAGTCACTTGGGAAGTGGACCTCAGTGTAGACTATATTATGGAGTATTTCAGGACGAAATTGAACATTTGAATATGGAAGTTAGGTAAGTCATTCTGACAAGTACAACAAGAACATGGCCTTTGAATGATAGTCAGTAAAGGCCACGATTGCGCAAAACAATACCTAGTTGTATATAGTTAAGTCATAAAATGTATCATAAGTAGAAACGAAACAGTCTCTACAGCGTCCTGGTCAGATCTCATTTAGGAAACACTGCTCATTTCTGATTACCAGAACTGATGAAATACGATGAACGACGAGAACAGATACAAAGAGGAGCAACAAAACTATTTCCATCATTCAGAGCTGAAGCTCTTGGTGGAAGATTCATAAAGGGAGACTTAGAACTAACTTTTTTATGTTAGCTAAGACTGGAAGGGCAGCTAAGGCCCTAATCAAGGCCATCCCATTAACGCATATATATATATATATGTATATATATATATATATATATATATATATATATATATATATATATATATATATATACTTATGTAAGTACGAGAGATGGCCAGAGAGCGTTATTGGATTACGTGTTAATTGACAGGCGTGCGAAAGAGAGACTTTTGGATGTTAATGTGCTGAGAGGTGCAACTGGAGGGATGTCTGATCATTATCTTGTGGAGGCTAAGGTGAAGATTAGTATGGGTTTTCAGAAAAGAGGAGTGAATGTTGGGGTGAAGAAGGTGGTGAGAGTAAGTGAGCTTGGGAAGGAGACCTGTGTGGGGAAGTACCAGGAGAGACTGTGTACAGAATGGAAAAAGGTGAGAACAATGGAAGTAAGGGGAGTGGGGGAGGAATGGGATGTATTTAGGGAATCAGTGATGGATTGCGCAAAAGATGCTTGTGGCATGAGAAGAGTGGGAGGTGGGCTGTTTAGAAAGGGTAGTGAGTGGTGGGATGAAGAAGTAAGAGTATTAGTGAAAGAGAAGAGAGAGGCATTTGGACGATTTTTGCAGGGAAAAAATGCAATTGAGTGCGAGAAGTATAAAAGAAAGAGACAGGAGGTCAAGAGAAAGGTGCAAGAGGTGAAAAAAAGAGCAAATGAGAGTTGGGGTGAGAGACTATCAGTAAATTTTAGGGAGAATAAAAAGATGTTCTGGAAGGAGGTAAATAGGGTGCGTAAGACAAGGGAGCAAATGGGAACTTCAGTGAAGGGCGTAAATGGGGAGGTGATAACAAGTAGCGGTGATGTGAGAAGGAGATGGAATGAGTATTTTGAAGGTTTGTTGAATGTGTCTGATGACAGAGTGGCAGATATAGGGTGTTTTGGTCGAGGTGGTGTGCAAAGTGAGAGGGTTAGGGAAAATGATTTGGTAAACAGAGAAGAGGTAGTAAAAGCTTTGCGGAAGATGAAAGCCGGCAAGGCAGCAGGTTTGGATGGTATTGCAGTGGAATTTATTAAAAAAGGGGGTGACTGTATTGTTGACTGGTTGGTAAGGTTATTTAATGTATGTATGACTCATGGTGAGGTGCCTGAGGATTGGCGGAATGCGTGCATAGTGCCATTGTACAAAGGCAAAGGGGATAAGAGTGAGTGCTCAAATTACAGAGGTATAAGTTTGTTGAGTATTCCTGGTAAATTATATGGGAGGGTATTGATTGAGAGGGTGAAGGCATGTACAGAGCATCAGATTGGGGAAGAGCAGTGCGGTTTCAGAAGTGGTAGAGGATGTGTGGATCAGGTGTTTGCTTTGAAGAATGTATGTGAGAAATACTTAGAAAAGCAAATGGATTTGTATGTAGCATTTATGGATCTGGAGAAGGCATATGATAGAGTTGATAGAGATGCTCTGTGGAAGGTATTAAGAATATATGGTGTGGGAGGCAAGTTGTTAGAAGCAGTGAAAAGTTTTTATCGAGGATGTAAGGCATGTGTACGTGTAGGAAGAGAGGAAAGTGATTGGTTCTCAGTGAATGTAGGTTTGCGGCAGGGGTGTGTGATGTCTCCATGGTTGTTTAATTTGTTTATGGATGGGGTTGTTAGGGAGGTAAATGCAAGAGTCCTGGAAAGAGGGGCAAGTATGAAGTCTGTTGGGGATGAGAGAGCTTGGGAAGTGAGTCAGTTGTTGTTCGCTGATGATACAGCGCTGGTGGCTGATTCATGTGAGAAACTGCAGAAGCTGGTGACTGAGTTTGGTAAAGTGTGTGGAAGAAGAAAGTTAAGAGTAAATGTGAATAAGAGCAAGGTTATTAGGTACAGTAGGGGTGAGGGTCAAGTGAATTGGGAGGTGAGTTTGAATGGAGAAAAACTGGAGGAAGTGAAGTGTTTTAGATATCTGGGAGTGGATCTGTCAGCGGATGGAACCATGGAAGCGGAAGTGGATCATAGGGTGGGGGAGGGGGCGAAAATTTTGGGAGCCTTGAAAAATGTGTGGAAGTCGAGAACATTATCTCGGAAAGCAAAAATGGGTATGTTTGAAGGAATAGTGGTTCCAACAATGTTGTATGGTTGCGAGGCGTGGGCTGTGGATAGAGATGTGCGCAGGAGGATGGATGTGCTGGAAATGAGATGTTTGAGGAAAATGTGTGGTGTGAGGTGGTTTGATCGAGTAAGTAACGTAAGGGTAAGAGAGATGTGTGGAAATAAAAAGAGCGTGGTTGAGAGAGCAGAAGAGGGTGTTTTGAAATGGTTTGGGCACATGGAGAGAATGAGTGAGGAAAGATTGACCAAGAGGATATATGTGTCGGAGGTGGAGGGAACGAGGAGAAGAGGGAGACCAAATTGGAGGTGGAAAGATGGAGTGAAAAAGATTTTGTGTGATCGGGGCCTGAACATGCAGGAGGGTGAAAGGAGGGCAAGGAATAGAGTGAATTGGAGCGATGTGGTATACAGGGGTTGACGTGCTGTCAGTGGATTGAATCAAGGCATGTGAAGCGTCTGGGGTAAACCATGGAAAGCTGTGTAGGTATGTATATTTGCGTGTGTGGACGTATGTATATACATGTGTATGGGGGTGGGTTGGGCCATTTCTTTCGTCCGTTTCCTTGCGCTACCTCGCAAACGCGGGAGACAGCGACAAAGTATAAAAAAAAAAAAAAAAATATATATATATATATATATATATATATATATATATATATATATATATATATATATATATATATATATCATCCCTGGGGATAGGGGATAAAGAATACTTCCCACGTATTCCCTGCGTGTCGTAGAAGGCGACTAAAGGGAGGGAGCGGGGGGGCTGGAAATCCTCCCCCGCTCGTTTTCGATTTTCCAAAAGAAGGAACAGAGAAGGGGGCCAAGTGAGGGTTTCCCTCAAAGGCTCAGTCCTCTGTTCTTAACGCTACCTCCTCGCTAACGCGGGAGATGGCGAATGGTATGAAAAAAAAGAGATTTTATATATATATATGTATATATATATATATATATATATATATATATATATATATATATATATATATATATATATATATATATATATGGTAAGGTTATTTAATGTGTGTATGAGTCAAGGTGAGGTGCCTGAGGATTGGCGGAATGCGTGCATAGTGCCATCGTACAAAGGCAACGGGGATAAGAGTGAGTGCTCAAATTACAGAGGTATAAGTTTGTTGAGTATTCCTGGTAAATCATATGGGAGGGTATTGATTGAGAGGGTGAAGGCATGTACAGAGCATCAGATTGGGGAAGAGCAGTGTGGTTTCAGAAGTGGTAGAGGATGTGTGGATCAGGTGTCTGCTTTGAAGAATGTATGTGAAAAATACTTAGAAAAGCAAATGGATTTTTATGTAGCATTTATGGATCTGGAGAAGGCATATGATAGAGTTGATAGAGATGCTCTGTGGAAGGTATTAAGAATATATGGTGTGGGAGGCAAGTTGTTAGAAGCAGTGAAAAGTTTTTATCGAGGATGTGAGGCATGTGTACGTGTAGGAAGAGAGGAAAGTGATTGGTTCTCAGTGAATGTAGGTTTGTGGCAGGGGTGTGTGATGTCTCCAAGGTTGTTTAATTTGTTTATGGATGGGGTTGTTAGGGAGGTGAATGCAAGAGTTTTGGAGAGAGGGGCAAGTATGCAGTCTGTTGTGGATGAGAGAGCTTGGGAAGTGAGTCAGTTGTTGTTCGCTGATGATACAGCGCTGGTGGCTGATTCATGTGAGAAATTGCAGAAGCTGGTGACTGAGTTTGGTAAAGTGTGTGAAAGAAAAATGTTAAGAGTAAATGTGAATAAGAGCAAGGTTATTAGGTACAGTAGGGTTGAGGGTCAAGTCAACTGGGAGGTAAGTTTGAATGGAGAAAAACTGGAGGATGTGAAGTGTTTTACATATCTGGGAGTGGATCTGGCAGCGGATGGAACCATGGAAGCGGAAGTCAATCATAGGGTGGGGGAGGGGGCGAAAATCCTGGGAGCCTTGAAGAATGTGTGGAAGTCGAGAGCATTATCTCGGAAAGCAAAAATGGGTATGTTTGAAGGAATAGTGGTTCCAACAATGTTGTATGGTTGCGAGGCGTGGGCTATGGATAGAGTTGTGCGCAGGAGGGTGGATGTGCTGGAAATGAGATGTTTGAGGACAATGTGTGGTGTGAGGTGGTTTGATCGAGTAAGTAATGTAAGGGTAAGAGAGATGTGTGGAAGTAAAAAGAGCGTGGTTGAGAGAGCAGAAGAGTGTGTTTTGAAATGGTTTGGGCACATGGAGAGAATGAGTGAGGAAAGATTGACCAAGAGGATATATGTGTCAGAGGTGGATGGAACGAGGAGAAGTGGGAGACCAAATTGGAGGTGGAGAGATGGAGTGAAAAAGATTTTGAGCGATCGGGGCCTGAATATGCAGGAGGGTGAAAGGAGGGCAAGGAATAGAGTGAATTGGAGCGATGTGGTATACCGGGGTTGACGTGCTGTCAGTGGATTGAATCAGGGCATGTGAAGCGTCTGGGGTAAACCATGGAAAGCTGTGTAGGTATGTATATTTGCGTGTGTGGACGTATGTATATACATGTGTATGGGGGTGGGTTGGGCCATTTCTTTCGTCTGTTTCCTTGCGCTACCTCGCAAACGCGGGAGACAGCGACAAAGCAAAAAAAAAAAAAAAAAAAAAAAAATATATATATATATATATATATATATATATATATATATATATATATATATATATATATATATATATATATATATATATATCCCTAGCATGAGCCAGGTGCCCATTTTATCTACCAAGCCATAAGAATATTCCATCTAAACACACAGATTCCAAGATCTGAAAGTTTTCATTCCATTAGATAACTTCGACAATATGTTTAGATAGACAAATACTTGAACGAAGTCTATCCATTACCACATCTGCTGAAGAACGGTACAATATACACGTATTTCAATGACTTTTCTATCTTTAGATTTGATCCTCCACCCTAGATCATCCCACTTCCTGACCTAAAACCACGATCTGTTTTCCATTCACACTTTCCCATACAATTTCCATATCAGTACGTCGTCGTGCTATGTATAGTCACACACTTCTCATCGTGCCGACTGACGCGCCGGAGGGAGTATTGTGTGAGAAGGAGCCTTCTGCTGTACTGTGCCTTCTGCTGTACTGTGCCTTCTGCTGTACTGTGCCTTCTGCTGTACTGTCCTGTCTCCATCTGTAGTGGTGGGTGGGGGAGGAGCCTTCTGCTGTACTATCCTGTCTCCATCTGTAGTGGTGGGTGGGGGAGGAGCCTTCTGCTGTACTATCCTGTCTCCATCTATAGTGGTGGGTGGGGAGGAGCCTTCTGCTGTACTATCCTGTCTCCATCTATAGTGGTGGGTGGGGAGGAGCCTTCTGCTGTACTGTCCTGTCTCCATCTATAGTGGTGGGTGGGGGAGGAGCCTTCTGCTGTACTATCCTGTCTCCATCTATAGTGGTGGGTGGGGAGGAGCCTTCTGCTGTACTATCCTGTCTCCATCTATAGTGGTGGGTGGGGAGGAGCCTTCTGCTGTACTATCCTGTCTCCATCTATAGTGGTGGGTGGGGGAGGAGCCTTCTGCTGTACTATCCTGTCTCCATCTATAGTGGTGGGTGGGGGAGGAGCCTTCTGCTGTACTGTCCTGTCTCCATCTATAGTGGTGGGTGGGGGAGGAGCCTTCTGCTGTACTATCCTGTCTCCATCTATAGTGGTGGGTGGGGAGGAGCCTTCTGCTGTACTATCCTGTCTCCATCTATAGTGGTGGGTGGGGAGGAGCCTTCTGCTGTACTATCCTGTCTCCATCTATAGTGGTGGGTGGGGGAGGAGCCTTCTGCTGTACTATCCTGTCTCCATCTGTAGTGGTGGGTGGGGAGGAGCCTTCTGCTGTACTATCCTGTCTCCATCTGTAGTGGTGGGTGGGGGAGGAGCCTTCTGCTGTACTATCCTGTCTCCATCTATAGTGGTGGGTGGGGAGGAGCCTTCTGCTGTACTATCCTGTCTCCATCTGTAGTGGTGGGTGGGGAGGAGCCTTCTGCTGTACTATCCTGTCTCCATCTGTAGTGGTGGGTGGGGAGGAGCCTTCTGCTGTACTATCCTGTCTCCATCTGTAGTGGTGGGTGGGGAGGAGCCTTCTGCTGTACTATCCTGTCTCCATCTATAGTGGTGGGTGGGGGAGGAGCCTTCTGCTGTACTATCCTGTCTCCATCTGTAGTGGTGGGTGGGGAGGAGCCTTCTGCTGTACTATCCTGTCTCCATCTATAGTGGTGGGTGGGGAGGAGCCTTCTGCTGTACTGTCCTGTCTCCATCTGTAGTGGTGGGTGGGGGAGGAGCCTTCTGCTGTACTATCCTGTCTCCATCTATAGTGGTGGGTGGGGGAGGAGCCTTCTGCTGTACTATCCTGTCTCCATCTATAGTGGTGGGTGGGGAGGAGCCTTCTGCTGTACTATCCTGTCTCCATCTATAGTGGTGGGTGGGGGAGGAGCCATCTGCTGTACTATCCTGTCTCCATCTATAGTGGTGGGTGGGGGAGGAGCCTTCTGCTGTACTATCCTGTCTCCATCTATAGTGGTGGGTGGGGGAGGAGCCTTCTGCTGTACTATCCTGTCTCCATCTATAGTGGTGGGTGGGGGAGGAGCCTTCTGCTGTACTATCCTGTCTCCATCTATAGTGGTGGGTGGGGAGGAGCCTTCTGCTGTACTATCCTGTCTCCATCTATAGTGGTGGGTGGGGAGGAGCCTTCTGCTGTACTATCCTGTCTCCATCTGTAGTGGTGGGTGGGGGAGGAGCCTTCTGCTGTACTATCCTGTCTCCATCTATAGTGGTGGGTGGGGGAGGAGCCTTCTGCTGTACTATCCTGTCTCCATCTATAGTGGTGGGTGGGGAGGAGCCTTCTGCTGTACTATCCTGTCTCCATCTATAGTGGTGGGTGGGGAGGAGCCATCTGCTGTACTATCCTGTCTCCATCTGTAGTGGTGGGTGGGGGAGGAGCCTTCTGCTGTACTATCCTGTCTCCATCTATAGTGGTGGGTGGGGAGGAGCCTTCTGCTGTACTATCCTGTCTCCATCTATAGTGGTGGGTGGGGGAGGAGCCTTCTGCTTTACTATCCTGTCTCCATCTATAGTGGTGGGTGGGGAGAAGCCTTCTGCTTTACTATCCTGTCTCCATCTATAGTGGTGGGTGGGGAGGAGCCTTCTGCAGATAACCACGTCATAGGTGATTAGGTTTTCTAGCCTTCCCATGTACTTCGTCTGTCGCAACCTTTCACTCTCTCACCATCATTCTCCTCCCCTTCTCCGTTCTTTTTCTCCTCCCCATTCTCTCATCCCCTCATTCCACCCACTTCCCATCATTTCCCTCCCTCTCCCCATGCTCTCACTCCCCCATCCTTTCACTCCCTTTCCTCCCCGTGCCCGCCCTCCGCCTCCCCACCTCACCGTGAATAAAGAACTAGACCAAGGCTTTTCTTCAGCCTACTTCAGGTCGGGCCGAGCCAAGGAAATTGAATTCGGACTAGGAACAACTCGCGGCTTTATCCCTCTAATGAGAGCCTTTCAGGAGACTCCCAATGACGAAAATGAAGTTTAGGTTCTCTAAAGGAATGTTCCCGCGAGCTCTAGGGAGAAGGTTCGCCCACCGCGAGGGGCGGGGGCAAATTTCTGGCTGGATTGATCGCTTTCTCTCCGTACGCGTCCTCTGTAATATTTTGTTGGTTTAGAAAATGCTTTCGAGGATGGCAGCGATATAGGTACAAGAGCACGGCATTAAAAGGAAAAATACAAGTCCGTTCTCCTCCTGACTGGTCCACAAGTTTTCCCCCACCTTTAAGGATTTTTCCTGGCAAGGAAGACGTCACCAGGTAGCTGACCAATGGGGAGGCAAGAAGCTTATCCGTTGACCAATCAGAAATCTTGTAGTAGTCGTAATTAAAGTATGTTTTAGTTGGAGTAAGATGGACATGACAGTTTATACAGAAGCCTACCGGGATTTCCTTTTAGAACCTTGATTCAGAGTTGTCCAGGTCCTCCAGACAATGATGCAGATACGGAAGAAACTATCAGGTTGTCATATTTACTCACAATCTTCAACGAAACAAATTCAGACATTTACATGACCATTATCTGTCCGATAGATTATGGAATGTGTGCCAAACACTTTGGAACAGAACTTTGTCTTGTGAATAGCTGGTAAGTCGGGGACTGAGGGAAATAACGTCCGGGACTCAGGGAAATAACGTCCGGGACTCAGGGAAATAACGTCCGGGTAAGACACACAGTCAGCAAGTCCCGCCCATCAGTTGCCAACACACGTCAGCAGCCCACTATTTTCCTTCATATTTCCCGCGATGTCGGGTTTGCGCTTCATGATCCATCTTAACACCGTCGTCTGTTATCTATATCTGTGTGTTGGTGCAGCGCCTTGCTCTCCCAGTCCTGACAGGTCGCTACAAACAAGATTAAGAGACCCATATTTTATCCCCGTCTTTTTATGATGGCAACACCGGCCGTACCGGTCATAGGAATAAGTTGCCAAATAATATTGATTTCCGGCGAGTCGCACAATAATCTACGCATCCACTCTTCCTCATTTAGTGGTAAGATTCCTTCCTGTCTGTCTCAACGTCACGTTCCTCCCTTTCAAGCTGACGAAAGTGAACACGAAGATGAAGACAAGAGAAGGACGCCACCTGGGAATAGCGTCAGCAAATACGAGAGAAAACGAGACTGAGAGAAGAAGTGTGGCGGCGGAGTTGGCGGTCTGGGATGTTGTCTGTACGATCCCCGTCCCACGTATGATATCCCCAGCCTGCCATTACCTGCTTGTCCCAGTATCTCGCTAACTTCTGAGGCTGCGAGATTTTATAGTCATCTATTTGCGTCACGATAACGTCACTCTGTAACGTCTCAAATCATCAGCGAAAATGAGAAAAAATGAGTTTTTGAGTCGCCTCTGAGTTGGCAGAACGACCTAAGCAGCGAGGACCAAAGCCTCGGATGATGATAATGGTAACCACAAACGCCCGGTAAGGCGTTTAACTCAAAGGAGATCAATATCTCGGTCAACTTTATATATTTCTTCGGTTAACTGCCATCATGGCGTCTCTCCTTACTACGAACATGAAGAACATGTCGTCAATATTTGTTATGATGCGACGGTGTAGCTCTGAGTGAGGCATGAGATCAGTAAAGTTGTAATGTGGTTCGGTAATGTTTATGACAAGTTCTGGAAATGAGACATTAATTTGAAATGTTAATTGGAAATCTATGGTCGAGATATTTATGATTCATATATTATATAATGACGTAAAGAGAGGCAGGAACACACACACACACACACACACACACACACACACACACACACACACAGGATATCTACGACCCATAAAAAGATAAAAAAAAGATATATGTAAGGGGAGGAAGAGGGCGAGGCTGAGGCCATGGTATCCGGGATCTGACCTGGAATGTGATGCGTGTGTTGGATGAGCAGTGGTGGTGATGACTGGTGATAGTGAGGGAGGGAGGAGGGTAGTGGTGACAGGGAGTCAATTCTGAAGGTGATGATAACGAGGAGTGACAAGGGTGATAATGATTATGAGGATGATGAAAGAGGATGATGGTGAATATGATAGAATAGTGATACTGATCAGAGTAATGAAGATGATTCTCGTAGCTACGGATGAAGGTGATAATCATGAGTGTTGCTATGGTGAGGCAGTAGTAATTGGGGTCCGGTAGTTATAGTAACGAGGGCAGTGATGATGGTGAGTACATAAACGAGGGTGATAGTGCTGATGGTTGTAGTATTGATAGTGATTGTGGTGATGACAGTGTGATGGTTGTAGTGCTGATGTTGATAGTGGTGAAGGTTGTAGTATCTATGTTGATAGTGGTGAAGGTTGTAGTATGGGGCTTCTCCATCCTCAGTGCAGCCGCTGGAGTGGCTGACCGACTCCTCTGCAGCAAGACCCAGCCACGGCGACCACCACACACATTATGACCGACAAGTCCTCAAGTGTCTCCCGCCTGCTGTACTACGTGACCATGCTAGTCCGTCCTTCCCTCTGGCTGCACGTGCAACCCTGGGTGGGACCAGGGGACGCCGTAGCCAAGCCGCGAGACCCAGCAACGATATATCTCTCTTGCGGGATCCCTGCATCACTCCCTCCTCCTGTACCAGCTCCCACTGGCTTCTGCCTCACCTGCACACATCGTCTCATCTTACCTCATTACCTCTGGACTTAGTCAGTAACCATTGTGTTGTTACTAGTGATCCCATGCCCCTCTCTTCGTTCTCACCAGTACAAAACTTAGACCTGTAATCACTGAACATCGCTAAGCTGGTGATCAACGAAGTGATTAAGAGAGGCAGTTGGACGCGTTCTCACACTGCTAATTGTCAACCTCCCATCCAGGCCCGACCATGCCCTTGCCTCTTGCCATAATCCCTTCCCCCCACCCCACCCTCTCCCCTGCAGCTGCATCCCGCACTTCCCCCCTACTCCTTTGTCTTCCTGACGTCTCCAGGCAACATCAGCTTGACAGAATGTAGTAGCCAGCAGCCTCGGGCACTCCACAACCACCACAACCGACTGTGCTGCACGGCCGCCTCCACCTGACTGGCCCCCTCGCCGCCCTCCTTCACACCCAGCACTGGCCCCCTCGCCGCCCTCCCTCACACCCAGCACTGGCCCCCTCGCCGCCCTCCCTCACACCCAGCACTGGACTCCTCGCCGCCCTCCCTCACACCCAGCACTGGCCCCCTCGCCGCCCTCCCTCACACCCAGCACTGGCCCCCTTGCCGCCCTCCCTCACACCCAGCACTGGCCCCCTCGCCGCCCTCCCTCACACCCAGCACTGGACCCCTCGCCGCCCTCCCTCACACCCAGCACTGGACTTCCAGCCGTTCCAGCCACCAGCATCATCTACGTCGCCATCATTCCAGGGTTTATCACGAGAAATGGGGAAAAGGGAGTGGCATAACGACGGTTTCAGTGACAGTGGCGTGACATTGTGATGATATGGCCACAGCCAACATGAGACACCTGAATCTGAGTAATTATCTCATCAAACGAGTGAAGCTCACCTTGTGACCCCATGTGACCCCTCAAGTACTCAGCGAAGGTCATGATTATCCAGAGGTCCACCGTAACGGACCTGGTGGCCACACCCACTCAACATGCCTTATCAATATCTTTGCGTAGCCACTTGCGTCATTCACCCTTGTGTAAGACCACAAATACGCTGCTGGTGCCTCAGCCCTTGGTGGCCACGTGCCTGCAGGAGCCTGTGTGGCTTTACATCGTCAGTAGCGGTCTGCCAGGCGTCTCTGACTCCTTTCTTTGCCAACAAGGTCGTCTGGAACCTGGTCATCGTCAACTACAGGATCTCGGCCATACCTTCCTCCCTGCAACACAACCCGACGCCAACCGCAACACACTTTCCGAACCACTTAACCTCAGCTGCCAACCATCTACCACACCGGCCGTGGTGACCCTGGCATACCACCCACCCTGCACCTGCAGCTCGAGGCTCGGGCCACAACGCTCCTCTCCGACGGAACTCCTGCCTCACCTGCCCCTACACCAGCACCACGGAACTCCTGCCTCACCTGCCCCTACACCAGCACCACGGAACTCCTGCCTCACCTGTCTACGTCATCTCACCTTACATTATGTCATCACCTGTAGTGTTTTCCTTTGTGTTTGTGTCGTGTGCTTCCCTCGGTCCATACCATGATAAAGTAAGTTAGACACATAATCAAACATTATGAAAACGATTTCAAGATTTACCTCAACAAATGCTCGTTATCATTTATCTACATTTTTGTCTCTAGTTATCAGTCACATAACCAACTGATTATCATAGTCGGGGTGTTACGGGAAGGGAGTCAGGGTGTTACGGGGAGGGAGTCAAAGTGTTACGGGGAAGGAGTCACGGTGTTACGGGGAGGGAGTCAGGGTGTTACGGAGAGGGAGTCAGAGTGTTACGGGGAGGGAGTCAAAGTGTTACGGGGAGGGAGTCAGGGTGTTACGGGGAGGGAGTCAGGGTGTTACGGGGAGGGAGTCAGGGTGTTACGGGGAGGGAGTCAGGGTGTTACGGGGAGGGAGTCAGGGTGTTACGGGGAGGGAGTCAGGGTGTTACGGGGAGGGAGTTTATACTCATATCGCCCCGTCCCGTAGGTGTGTGTGTGTGTGTGTGTGTTCCTTCAAGTTGCTGAGTGATCCACCACAGTGTGGTGAGCGAGGCAGCACAGTGTGGTGAGCGAGGCAGCACAGTGTGGTGAGCGAGGCAACACAGTGTGGTGAGCGAGGCAGCATAGTGTGGTGAGCGAGGCAGCACAGTGTGGTGAGCGAGGCAGCACAGTGTGGTGAGCGAGGCAGCACAGTGTGGTGAGCGAGGCAGCACAGTGTGGTAAGCGAGGCAGCACAGTGTGGTGAGCGAGGCAACACAGTGTGGTGAGCGAGCAGCACAGTGTGGTGAGCGAGGCAGCACAGTGTGGTGAGCGAGGCAGCACAGTGTGGTGAGCGAGGCAGCACAGTGTGGTGAGCGAGGCAGCATAGTGTGGTGAGCGAGGCAGCATAGTGTGGTGAGCGAGGCAGCATAGTGTGGTGAGCGAGGCAGCACAGTGTGGTGAGCGAGGCAGCATAGTGTGGTGAGCGAGGCAACACAGTGTGGTGAGCGAGGCAGCACAGTGTGGTGAGCGAGGCAACACAGTGTGGTGAGCGAGGCAGCACAGTGTGGTGAGCGAGGCAACACAGTGTGGTGAGCGAGGCAGCACAGTGTGGTGAGCGAGGCAGCACAGTGTGGTGAGCGAGGCAGCACAGTGTGGTGAGCGAGGCAGCATAGTGTGGTGAGCGAGGCAGCACAGTGTGGTGAGCGAGGCAACACAGTGTGGTGAGCGAGGCAGCACAGTGTGGTGAGCGAGGCAGCATAGTGTGGTGAGCGAGGCAGCACAGTGTGGTGAGCGAGGCAACACAGTGTGGTGAGCGAGGCAGCACAGTGTGGTGAGCGAGGCAACACAGTGTGGTGAGCGAGGCAGCACAGTGTGGTGAGCGAGGCAGCATAGTGTGGTGAGCGAGGCAGCACAGTGTGGTGAGCGAGGCAACACAGTGTGGTGAGCGAGGCAGCACAGTGTGGTGAGCGAGGCAACACAGTGTGGTGAGCGAGGCAGCATAGTGTGGTGAGCGAGGCAGCACAGTGTGGTGAGCGAGGCAGCATAGTGTGGTGAGCGAGGCAGCACAGTGTGGTGAGCGAGGCAGCACAGTGTGGTGAGCGAGGCAGCACAGTGTGGTGAGCGAGGCAGCACAGTGTGGTGAGCGAGGCAGCATAGTGTGGTGAGCGAGGCAGCATAGTGTGGTGAGCGAGGCAGCATAGTGTGGTGAGCGAGGCAGCATAGTGTGGTGAGCGAGGCAGCATAGTGTGGTGAGCGAGGCAGCATAGTGTGGTGAGCGAGGCAGCACAGTGTGGTGAGCGAGGCAGCATAGTGTGGTGAGCGAGGCAGCATAGTGTGGTGAGCGAGGCAGCATAGTGTGGTGAGCGAGGCAGCATAGTGTGGTGAGCGAGGCAGCATAGTGTGGTGAGCGAGGCAGCATAGTGTGGTGAGCGAGGCAGCATAGTGTGGTGAGCGAGGCAGCACAGTGTGGTGAGCGAGGCAGCACAGTGTGGTGAGCGAGGCAACACAGTGTGGTGAGCGAGGCAACACAGTGTGGTGAGCGAGGCAGCACAGTGTGGTGAGCGAGGCAGCACAGTGTGGTGAGCGAGGCAACACAGTGTGGTGAGCGAGGCAGCACAGTGTGGTGAGCGAGGCAACACAGTGTGGTGAGCGAGGCAGCACAGTGTGGTGAGCGAGGCAGCACAGTGTGGTGAGCGAGGCAGCATAGTGTGGTGAGCGAGGCAACACAGTGTGGTGAGCGAGGCAACACAGTGTGGTGAGCGAGGCAGCATAGTGTGGTGAGCGAGGCAGCACAGTGTGGTGAGCGAGGCAGCATAGTGTGGTGAGCGAGGCAGCACAGTGTGGTGAGCGAGGCAACACAGTGTGGTGAGCGAGGCAGCATAGTGTGGTGAGCGAGGCAGCATAGTGTGGTGAGCGAGGCAGCATAGTGTGGTGAGCGAGGCAGCATAGTGTGGTGAGCGAGGCAGCATAGTGTGGTGAGCGAGGCAACACAGTGTGGTGAGCGAGGCAACACAGTGTGGTGAGCGAGGCAGCATAGTGTGGTGAGCGAGGCAACACAGTGTGGTGAGCGAGGCAGCATAGTGTGGTGAGCGAGGCAGCATAGTGTGGTGAGCGAGGCAACACAGTGTGGTGAGCGAGGCAGCATAGTGTGGTGAGCGAGGCAACACAGTGTGGTGAGCGAGGCAGCATAGTGTGGTGAGCGAGGCAACACAGTGTGGTGAGCGAGGCAGCATAGTGTGGTGAGCGAGGCAACACAGTGTGGTGAGCGAGGCAGCATAGTGTGGTGAGCGAGGCAACACAGTGTGGTGAGCGAGGCAGCACAGTGTGGTGAGCGAGGCAACACAGTGTGGTGAGCGAGGCAGCATAGTGTGGTGAGCGAGGCAGCATAGTGTGGTGAGCGAGGCAGCACAGTGTGGTGAGCGAGGCAACACAGTGTGGTGAGCGAGGCAGCATAGTGTGGTGAGCGAGGCAACACAGTGTGGTGAGCGAGGCAGCATAGTGTGGTGAGCGAGGCAGCATAGTGTGGTGAGCGAGGCAACACAGTGTGGTGAGCGAGGCAGCATAGTGTGGTGAGCGAGGCAACACAGTGTGGTGAGCGAGGCAGCACAGTGTGGTGAGCGAGGCAACACAGTGTGGTGAGCGAGGCAGCATAGTGTGGTGAGCGAGGCAGCACAGTGTGGTGAGCGAGGCAACACAGTGTGGTGAGCGAGGCAGCACAGTGTGGTGAGCGAGGCAGCATAGTGTGGTGAGCGAGGCAACACAGTGTGGTGAGCGAGGCAACACAGTGTGGTGAGCGAGGCAACACAGTGTGGTGAGCGAGGCAGCATAGTGTGGTGAGCGAGGCAACACAGTGTGGTGAGCGAGGCAGCACAGTGTGGTGAGCGAGGCAACACAGTGTGGTGAGCGAGGCAGCACAGTGTGGTGAGCGAGGCAACACAGTGTGGTGAGCGAGGCAGCATAGTGTGGTGAGCGAGGCAACACAGTGTGGTGAGCGAGGCAGCATAGTGTGGTGAGCGAGGCAGCACAGTGTGGTGAGCGAGGCAGCATAGTGTGGTGAGCGAGGCAACACAGTGTGGTGAGCGAGGCAGCACAGTGTGGTGAGCGAGGCAACACAGTGTGGTGAGCGAGGCAGCATAGTGTGGTGAGCGAGGCAACACAGTGTGGTGAGCGAGGCAGCACAGTGTGGTGAGCGAGGCAACACAGTGTGGTGAGCGAGGCAGCATAGTGTGGTGAGCGAGGCAGCATAGTGTGGTGAGCGAGGCAGCATAGTGTGGTGAGCGAGGCAACACAGTGTGGTGAGCGAGGCAGCATAGTGTGGTGAGCGAGGCAACACAGTGTGGTGAGCGAGGCAGCATAGTGTGGTGAGCGAGGCAACACAGTGTGGTGAGCGAGGCAGCATAGTGTGGTGAGCGAGGCAACACAGTGTGGTGAGCGAGGCAGCATAGTGTGGTGAGCGAGGCAGCATAGTGTGGTGAGCGAGGCAGCATAGTGTGGTGAGCGAGGCAGCACAGTGTGGTGAGCGAGGCAGCATAGTGTGGTGAGCGAGGCAACACAGTGTGGTGAGCGAGGCAGCATAGTGTGGTGAGCGAGGCAACACAGTGTGGTGAGCGAGGCAGCATAGTGTGGTGAGCGAGGCAGCATAGTGTGGTGAGCGAGGCAGCATAGTGTGGTGAGCGAGGCAACACAGTGTGGTGAGCGAGGCAGCATAGTGTGGTGAGCGAGGCAACACAGTGTGGTGAGCGAGGCAGCATAGTGTGGTGAGCGAGGCAACACAGTGTGGTGAGCGAGGCAGCACAGTGTGGTGAGCGAGGCAGCACAGTGTGGTGAGCGAGGCAGCATAGTGTGGTGAGCGAGGCAGCATAGTGTGGTGAGCGAGGCAACACAGTGTGGTGAGCGAGGCAACACAGTGTGGTGAGCGAGGCAGCATAGTGTGGTGAGCGAGGCAGCACAGTGTGGTGAGCGAGGCAGCATAGTGTGGTGAGCGAGGCAGCATAGTGTGGTGAGCGAGGCAGCACAGTGTGGTGAGCGAGGCAGCATAGTGTGGTGAGCGAGGCAGCACAGTGTGGTGAGCGAGGCAGCACAGTGTGGTGAGCGAGGCAGCACAGTGTGGTGAGCGAGGCAGCATAGTGTGGTGAGCGAGGCAACACAGTGTGGTGAGCGAGGCAACACAGTGTGGTGAGCGAGGCAACACAGTGTGGTGAGCGAGGCAGCATAGTGTGGTGAGCGAGGCAACACAGTGTGGTGAGCGAGGCAGCACAGTGTGGTGAGCGAGGCAGCACAGTGTGGTGAGCGAGGCAGCATAGTGTGGTGAGCGAGGCAACACAGTGTGGTGAGCGAGGCAGCACAGTGTGGTGAGCGAGGCAGCACAGTGTGGTGAGCGAGCAGCACAGTGTGGTGAGCGAGGCAGCATAGTGTGGTGAGCGAGGCAGCATAGTGTGGTGAGCGAGGCAGCACAGTGTGGTGAGCGAGGCAGCATAGTGTGGTGAGCGAGGCAACACAGTGTGGTGAGCGAGGCAGCATAGTGTGGTGAGCGAGGCAGCACAGTGTGGTGAGCGAGGCAACACAGTGTGGTGAGCGAGGCAGCACAGTGTGGTGAGCGAGGCAACACAGTGTGGTGAGCGAGGCAGCACAGTGTGGTGAGCGAGGCAGCATAGTGTGGTGAGCGAGGCAGCACAGTGTGGTGAGCGAGGCAACACAGTGTGGTGAGCGAGGCAGCACAGTGTGGTGAGCGAGGCAACACAGTGTGGTGAGCGAGGCAACACAGTGTGGTGAGCGAGGCAGCATAGTGTGGTGAGCGAGGCAGCATAGTGTGGTGAGCGAGGCAGCACAGTGTGGTGAGCGAGGCAACACAGTGTGGTGAGCGAGGCAGCATAGTGTGGTGAGCGAGGCAGCACAGTGTGGTGAGCGAGGCAGCATAGTGTGGTGAGCGAGGCAGCACAGTGTGGTGAGCGAGGCAGCATAGTGTGGTGAGCGAGGCAGCATAGTGTGGTGAGCGAGGCAGCATAGTGTGGTGAGCGAGGCAGCATAGTGTGGTGAGCGAGGCAGCATAGTGTGGTGAGCGAGGCAACACAGTGTGGTGAGCGAGGCAGCACAGTGTGGTGAGCGAGGCAACACAGTGTGGTGAGCGAGGCAGCATAGTGTGGTGAGCGAGGCAGCATAGTGTGGTGAGCGAGGCAGCACAGTGTGGTGAGCGAGGCAGCATAGTGTGGTGAGCGAGGCAGCACAGTGTGGTGAGCGAGGCAGCATAGTGTGGTGAGCGAGGCAGCACAGTGTGGTGAGCGAGGCAGCATAGTGTGGTGAGCGAGGCAGCATAGTGTGGTGAGCGAGGCAGCATAGTGTGGTGAGCGAGGCAGCACAGTGTGGTGAGCGAGGCAGCATAGTGTGGTGAGCGAGGCAACACAGTGTGGTGAGCGAGGCAGCATAGTGTGGTGAGCGAGGCAGCATAGTGTGGTGAGCGAGGCAGCATAGTGTGGTGAGCGAGGCAACACAGTGTGGTGAGCGAGGCAGCATAGTGTGGTGAGCGAGGCAGCATAGTGTGGTGAGCGAGGCAACACAGTGTGGTGAGCGAGGCAGCATAGTGTGGTGAGCGAGGCAGCATAGTGTGGTGAGCGAGGCAGCATAGTGTGGTGAGCGAGGCAACACAGTGTGGTGAGCGAGGCAGCATAGTGTGGTGAGCGAGGCAGCATAGTGTGGTGAGCGAGGCAGCATAGTGTGGTGAGCGAGGCAGCATAGTGTGGTGAGCGAGGCAACACAGTGTGGTGAGCGAGGCAGCATAGTGTGGTGAGCGAGGCAACACAGTGTGGTGAGCGAGGCAGCATAGTGTGGTGAGCGAGGCAGCATAGTGTGGTGAGCGAGGCAGCATAGTGTGGTGAGCGAGGCAACACAGTGTGGTGAGCGAGGCAGCATAGTGTGGTGAGCGAGGCAGCATAGTGTGGTGAGCGAGGCAGCATAGTGTGGTGAGCGAGGCAGCATAGTGTGGTGAGCGAGGCAGCATAGTGTGGTGAGCGAGGCAGCATAGTGTGGTGAGCGAGGCAGCACAGTGTGGTGAGCGAGGCAGCATAGTGTGGTGAGCGAGGCAGCATAGTGTGGTGAGCGAGGCAGCATAGTGTGGTGAGCGAGGCAGCATAGTGTGGTGAGCGAGGCAGCATAGTGTGGTGAGCGAGGCAACACAGTGTGGTGAGCGAGGCAGCATAGTGTGGTGAGCGAGGCAACACAGTGTGGTGAGCGAGGCAGCATAGTGTGGTGAGCGAGGCAACACAGTGTGGTGAGCGAGGCAGCATAGTGTGGTGAGCGAGGCAACACAGTGTGGTGAGCGAGGCAGCATAGTGTGGTGAGCGAGGCAACACAGTGTGGTGAGCGAGGCAGCATAGTGTGGTGAGCGAGGCAACACAGTGTGGTGAGCGAGGCAGCATAGTGTGGTGAGCGAGGCAGCATAGTGTGGTGAGCGAGGCAGCACAGTGTGGTGAGCGAGGCAGCATAGTGTGGTGAGCGAGGCAGCATAGTGTGGTGAGCGAGGCAACACAGTGTGGTGAGCGAGGCAGCATAGTGTGGTGAGCGAGGCAACACAGTGTGGTGAGCGAGGCAGCATAGTGTGGTGAGCGAGGCAGCATAGTGTGGTGAGCGAGGCAACACAGTGTGGTGAGCGAGGCAGCATAGTGTGGTGAGCGAGGCAACACAGTGTGGTGAGCGAGGCAGCACAGTGTGGTGAGCGAGGCAGCATAGTGTGGTGAGCGAGGCAACACAGTGTGGTGAGCGAGGCAGCATAGTGTGGTGAGCGAGGCAGCATAGTGTGGTGAGCGAGGCAGCATAGTGTGGTGAGCGAGGCAACACAGTGTGGTGAGCGAGGCAGCATAGTGTGGTGAGCGAGGCAACACAGTGTGGTGAGCGAGGCAGCATAGTGTGGTGAGCGAGGCAGCATAGTGTGGTGAGCGAGGCAACACAGTGTGGTGAGCGAGGCAGCATAGTGTGGTGAGCGAGGCAACACAGTGTGGTGAGCGAGGCAGCATAGTGTGGTGAGCGAGGCAGCACAGTGTGGTGAGCGAGGCAGCATAGTGTGGTGAGCGAGGCAACACAGTGTGGTGAGCGAGGCAGCATAGTGTGGTGAGCGAGGCAGCATAGTGTGGTGAGCGAGGCAACACAGTGTGGTGAGCGAGGCAGCATAGTGTGGTGAGCGAGGCAGCATAGTGTGGTGAGCGAGGCAACACAGTGTGGTGAGCGAGGCAGCATAGTGTGGTGAGCGAGGCAGCACAGTGTGGTGAGCGAGGCAGCATAGTGTGGTGAGCGAGGCAGCACAGTGTGGTGAGCGAGGCAACACAGTGTGGTGAGCGAGGCAACACAGTGTGGTGAGCGAGGCAGCACAGTGTGGTGAGCGAGGCAGCACAGTGTGGTGAGCGAGGCAACACAGTGTGGTGAGCGAGGCAGCACAGTGTGGTGAGCGAGGCAGCACAGTGTGGTGAGCGAGGCAACACAGTGTGGTGAGCGAGGCAGCACAGTGTGGTGAGCGAGGCAGCACAGTGTGGTGAGCGAGGCAACACAGTGTGGTGAGCGAGGCAGCACAGTGTGGTGAGCGAGGCAGCATAGTGTGGTGAGCGAGGCAGCACAGTGTGGTGAGCGAGGCAGCACAGTGTGGTGAGCGAGGCAGCACAGTGTGGTGAGCGAGGCAACACAGTGTGGTGAGCGAGGCAGCATAGTGTGGTGAGCGAGGCAACACAGTGTGGTGAGCGAGGCAGCATAGTGTGGTGAGCGAGGCAGCACAGTGTGGTGAGCGAGGCAACACAGTGTGGTGAGCGAGGCAGCATAGTGTGGTGAGCGAGGCAGCATAGTGTGGTGAGCGAGGCAGCATAGTGTGGTGAGCGAGGCAGCATAGTGTGGTGAGCGAGGCAGCATAGTGTGGTGAGCGAGGCAGCATAGTGTGGTGAGCGAGGCAGCACAGTGTGGTGAGCGAGGCAGCATAGTGTGGTGAGCGAGGCAGCATAGTGTGGTGAGCGAGGCAACACAGTGTGGTGAGCGAGGCAGCATAGTGTGGTGAGCGAGGCAGCACAGTGTGGTGAGCGAGGCAGCATAGTGTGGTGAGCGAGGCAGCACAGTGTGGTGAGCGAGGCAGCATAGTGTGGTGAGCGAGGCAACACAGTGTGGTGAGCGAGGCAACACAGTGTGGTGAGCGAGGCAACACAGTGTGGTGAGCGAGGCAGCACAGTGTGGTGAGCGAGGCAGCATAGTGTGGTGAGCGAGGCAGCACAGTGTGGTGAGCGAGGCAGCATAGTGTGGTGAGCGAGGCAACACAGTGTGGTGAGCGAGGCAGCATAGTGTGGTGAGCGAGGCAGCATAGTGTGGTGAGCGAGGCAACACAGTGTGGTGAGCGAGGCAGCACAGTGTGGTGAGCGAGGCAGCACAGTGTGGTGAGCGAGGCAACACAGTGTGGTGAGCGAGGCAACACAGTGTGGTGAGCGAGGCAGCACAGTGTGGTGAGCGAGGCAGCATAGTGTGGTGAGCGAGGCAGCATAGTGTGGTGAGCGAGGCAACACAGTGTGGTGAGCGAGGCAGCATAGTGTGGTGAGCGAGGCAGCATAGTGTGGTGAGCGAGGCAACACAGTGTGGTGAGCGAGGCAGCATAGTGTGGTGAGCGAGGCAGCACAGTGTGGTGAGCGAGGCAGCACAGTGTGGTGAGCGAGGCAACACAGTGTGGTGAGCGAGGCAGCACAGTGTGGTGAGCGAGGCAGCACAGTGTGGTGAGCGAGGCAGCATAGTGTGGTGAGCGAGGCAACACAGTGTGGTGAGCGAGGCAGCATAGTGTGGTGAGCGAGGCAGCATAGTGTGGTGAGCGAGGCAGCATAGTGTGGTGAGCGAGGCAGCATAGTGTGGTGAGCGAGGCAGCACAGTGTGGTGAGCGAGGCAGCACAGTGTGGTGAGCGAGGCAGCACAGTGTGGTGAGCGAGGCAGCACAGTGTGGTGAGCGAGGCAACACAGTGTGGTGAGCGAGGCAGCATAGTGTGGTGAGCGAGGCAGCATAGTGTGGTGAGCGAGGCAGCATAGTGTGGTGAGCGAGGCAGCATAGTGTGGTGAGCGAGGCAGCATAGTGTGGTGAGCGAGGCAGCACAGTGTGGTGAGCGAGGCAACACAGTGTGGTGAGCGAGGCAGCATAGTGTGGTGAGCGAGGCAGCACAGTGTGGTGAGCGAGGCAGCATAGTGTGGTGAGCGAGGCAACACAGTGTGGTGAGCGAGGCAGCATAGTGTGGTGAGCGAGGCAGCATAGTGTGGTGAGCGAGGCAACACAGTGTGGTGAGCGAGGCAGCATAGTGTGGTGAGCGAGGCAGCATAGTGTGGTGAGCGAGGCAGCATAGTGTGGTGAGCGAGGCAACACAGTGTGGTGAGCGAGGCAGCATAGTGTGGTGAGCGAGGCAGCATAGTGTGGTGAGCGAGGCAGCATAGTGTGGTGAGCGAGGCAGCATAGTGTGGTGAGCGAGGCAACACAGTGTGGTGAGCGAGGCAACACAGTGTGGTGAGCGAGGCAGCACAGTGTGGTGAGCGAGGCAACACAGTGTGGTGAGCGAGGCAGCATAGTGTGGTGAGCGAGGCAGCACAGTGTGGTGAGCGAGGCAGCACAGTGTGGTGAGCGAGGCAGCACAGTGTGGTGAGCGAGGCAGCACAGTGTGGTGAGCGAGGCAGCACAGTGTGGTGAGCGAGGCAACACAGTGTGGTGAGCGAGGCAGCATAGTGTGGTGAGCGAGGCAGCATAGTGTGGTGAGCGAGGCAGCATAGTGTGGTGAGCGAGGCAACACAGTGTGGTGAGCGAGGCAGCACAGTGTGGTGAGCGAGGCAACACAGTGTGGTGAGCGAGGCAGCACAGTGTGCACCCCAGCCCACAACTCTCACCCCAGCCCCACCTCTCACCCCCAGCTCACGACTTTCACACCCAGCCCACAACTCTCACCTCCAGCCCGCACCTCCCACCCCCAGCTCACAACTCTCACCCCCAGCCCACAACTCTCACCTCCAGCCCACAACTCCCACCCCCAGCCCACAACTCCCGATCATGCAGCCGGGGTAATCCGTGAGGGGGTCAAGCCTTTAGTTCGTCGTCAAGGTCTAGAGGGAGGACAGAACTGCGTGTTGCGGGGGGATCTGGGAGCCCCGGAGAAAAGAGGAGGAAGATCCTGGGGCTGTAGGGGAGGAAGATCTTGGGGCTGTAGGGGGAGGAAGATCCTGGGGCTGTAGGGGAGGAAGATCTTGGGGCTGTAGGGGGAGGAAGTTCCTGGGGCTGTAGGGGGAGGATGGCTGTTTGGTGGGAAGGGTCTGGGGCCAGAAGACTTCCCCTCCCTCTCTCGCTGCCATGCAGACAAAGCCAGAGGAGACAACCCGTCATTTGGAAGTGTTTAAGTTCGCTTAATGACTGGACGACCTGGAGTAATTAGAACACGTCCTCAGACCGTCACGTGCAGGAAGCAGTTAGTGTGGTGCCTGAACTGTGTGTGGGGACCCGGTGTGTGTACACCTGCCTGACGCACCTTCACCAGTGGTTGTGTGATGTGAGGGTGGCCATCTGACCACACCTGAGCGCTGCTCGTGAGGCATGAAGGCCACACCAGGGCCTCGGAGCCTGGGTTGTGGGTTAACCTTCCCTTTTCATTTCAGGTCTGAGCTTCCTCCAGCGGGAATCCCGTTCTCAGCACCAGCGTAGGATGATATTACCACTCACACTTTCCTACAAAATTCCCATGGTAGTATACTCTCTGGTGCTTGGTGCTCCTTTTCAGATATCATCCTGCAGGCTGGTCCTGGAGTGGGGGGATGCCTACTGCCTTACAATCCTCGCTTCATGTATACAGATTAGTAACTACTGCAAGTGTCCTCCAGCAGTCAACCTCGTCATAGAGCATCAAGTCTCTTGTCATCTGCCCCACCAATGTACCGGGGCGCAGCATGCCTGCAGCACCTCAGCTCGTGTAACGTGAGCAACGGGAACTTGTCATGAGGCCGCACCACGTGAGCACTGCAGGTGAGGCGAAACTTCATGAAGGTCGCAAATCTACCTCGAGGAACGAAGCGAACCTTTCCTGTTTTCCTGGCTTGTGTGGCAGGGGTTCGACACCTCAGACCCGCCAGTATTCCCTACAGAAGGTGCATGTGGCCTTGGAGGAAACTTGGGCACCTGCAGCTACTTTCGGTAAGAGCTGTAGGTGGTGTGTGTGTGTGTGTGAGTGGGATGTGAGACGGGTAAATAATGAATGTAAGAGCTTGGAAAATGTTGGTATTTATATAAAAAAGGGAAATTCAGACTTGTCATGTTTGTGTGAGACAAGGCTGAGAAGTTAGGGCCTTCGGGAGCAATGGAATAAAGATTCTTGATTTAGGACTGGAAAATGATGCATGTGGCTATGTAGGAGGTGTGGTCATCCAAGATGATGTTTGAAGAAATTTTTGATTGGAAATGTGTGAGAGTAAGATTGGCATTTACATAGTTCGAGTATGAGATGTTGAGAATGTCTTTAATGGTTGTATATACAGCTTGTAATGGTAGAGATGACGTAGTTAACGATGCTTTCTGGAGAACACTAGTAAACAGCAGGAGAGGACGTAGGTCCAGGGAGGACACTGTCTGTGATGGCGGCCTGTATGGTCGGGTGGGGAACAGTACATGACGGAGTGGTACGGACGGGGCCCAAGACAGAGTGGGACGGACGGGGCCCTGGACGGGGTGGTACGGACGGGGCCCTGGGTCAAAAACGACGTGGATTATTTACATTACTGAGTCTGAGTGTCGCAAAAATAGACTTTAATCATTAAGACGCTCATAAATACACTTGACACAGACGTGCGGAAAACAGAATAAACAAGAGCTGCCAGGATCAGTAAGACGAAATATTCGAGGCAATATGTCTGACGTTGGGTCGAGGAATGGATTAAGAATGGAGTTTGTCAGATGATATGGTAGTCATACGAAGGTCATTATTATGTTGTAGATGGTGTAGGACTAGACACGGGAATGCAGAGATAAGAAAGATAAAACAGGAAATGTTGAGAAATGAAAGGGTGAAGCATTCCTTCCAGGGGGTGGTAGAATGACAGCTGAGAGGGACTAGAACTATTCCAGGTGAGGTGGAGTGACGTGGTGGCAGTTTAAGACTGCTCTCCTGGAAGCTGCCAGGGAGGTGCACGTGAATCATGTCTCAGGTGTGACACGAGACGTACAGAACAGCAGCATGAGGGCGTGGCTGAGGTGGTCGAAGAAATTAAGAAGGTCTGGAAGGAGAAGAAACCTACCAATTGTTGTTTTATTTAGTTGATAAAGAATCTGGAACATAAAACCCCGAATAAATTAGAATGATGACAACACAAGATGAAGTTTGTAACTGATGAAAAGAAGAGTTTGAACAACTGTTTGGTTATGGCTGTGAAAGAGACGTGTGTATCGATCGGCAGAGTAGGAGATGAGGGAAGTAGAAATAATGGAGAGGAAGACAATGAGAAGGTGAAAGATGAAATAGCGATAAAGCTTTAGAGTTTTAAATAAGCTTTAAAGAATGGAAAGCAGGGAACAGAGGACGAGGTGAGCATGATGGGTGAAGGTGGAAGTGGGATCACAACGGAGAAGAACCGATGGGTGTGGTGCCTGGTGACGGGGTGTGGTGCCTGGTGACGGGGTGTGGTGCCTGGTGACGGGGTGTAGTGCCTGGTGACAGGGTGTGGTGCTTGGTCAGGTGCCTGACGACAAGACGGTGATCGTACCGTTGTGGTAATGAAAGGAGAATAAAGCAGTGTACGAATAATACATGAATAAGTCTTGTAAGTATTGCAGGCAGAGGAATAATGGATCGGGTTAAAAGGATCAAGTAAACCTGTACTTGGCAAGGAAGAAAATGGGTCGGGCAGACCTTTACACCTAGGCAGGTGGTGGAGATACTGTAAGTGGACAGGGAAGTCTTATTGATATATTTTGTGTTGTTCACGTGTGAGAGCAAGTGAGGGTATGAGTGAGAGGTGTGATGTTGTCCACGTGTGAGAGCAAGTGAGGGTATGAGTGAGAGGTGTGATGTTGTTCACGTGTGAGAGCAAGTGAGGGTATGAGTGAGAGGTGTGATGTTGTTCACGTGTGAGAGCAAGTGAGGGTGTGAGTGAGAGGTGTGATGTTGTTCACGTGTGAGAGCAAGTGAGGGTGTGAGTGAGAGGTGTGATGTTGTTCACGTGTGAGAGCAAGTGAGGGTGTAAGTGAGAGGTGTGATGTGAAGTGGGAGAGCCTCAGGTTGTATGATGTGTCCCTGATTGTTTACTGTTCTTATTAACAGGTTAGTGTGTGAGATGAAGGCGAGCTGGGCTCATGTGGTCTGAACCACTGAGGGGACGACTGGAAGCTACCATGGTTGGTATATACAGATGATGTTGTGGTGTTGGGTAAACCTGAAGAAAACTTGAATACATGGGTTCGATGATGTAGTATGAAGGAGAGAGATGTGGGAGTGTTTAGAAGGGAAGGAAGTTCAAACTGTAAGTTTGTCTGGTGAAGAACTGGAAGTTGTGGATGTGTCTGGATATCTGGGAGTAAAGTTGAGTCCGGATGGCAGTGGGAAACTTGATGTTGAGAGTCGAGTCATGCAAGGGCCACTGGAGAACTGGGTCACACTGGAGAATGAAGAGTGAGGAAGTAAGAAGGTTGTGTCGTGTGAAGAGGTCATGGCGCAAGGATGAAAGTCTGTTATGATGGAATGGTTATGTAGAACATATGGCAGATGATAGGGTGGTTAAGATAATATCCTGCAGTACAGTAAAGGGTATATGGAGGAGAGGTAGACTACGATAGATGTAATGAGAGAAGTGATTAAGGCTGGGGATGTGGATGATGATGGAGGAATGGTTAGGAAATGGATGTAGTGGAAGATTTTGTGTATGTGCGAGGCGTGACTGGAGAATGTGGTCATCGATGACGAATCAATGACGTTTGTAAAGAGGAAAATTAAAAATCGTTTACACAAGTGTGGAGGTACACTGCGCCATACTGGTCTTGGGTTATGGTTAGGTGTGAGGGATGTTGCTGAGGCTGTGTTACTGATCCACCACATTAGATGGAGTGACATAGATAGATAGATAGATTAATAGATAGGTAGATAATTCAATTTAGAGAACTTCAAGGCTCAGTTCGGGATGATACCGTTGGAGAAGCTGATGTAACACTCAACACGAAGTCCTTATCATTGTCATGACTCCTGCAACATGATCGACCTCTCCCACTACTGAATCATCTCACTAATGTTGTACCGTTTGTGTCGCCTTAGTGGATTTCTGATCACGTTTCTTCTACCAGGTCCAGCTGACCACGTCCCAGTAATCTTCCTCGCACATCCTCGTACTGACTTGCCCGGGAGCAGCCTTGCTTCACCTGGCAGGATGCCTCCAGTTGTGCTGACCAAATAGCGGACGTCTCGGCTGGAGTCACGTGTCCCTGCTACTCCTCGATCGAACTGCATCATTCTTGTTCTGATGCTTGTCAGATTAGGACATAACTGATCAGTAATATAAACTGTCCTCCTCTTGTGTGTACAGATCAATCTGTACTTGACTCTTCCTCTCATCAAGTTACTCGTTACTGTATCTTTAATCTGGATGACTCCACCATCGCTCGTACCTCTCCACCTCCTCCAACATAACCTGCGTCCTCTCCTCTACTATTCTCGAGCGAGATCTTCCTAGGACTGTCACAACTACGTGTAGGAAGGACCAGATGGCATACGTCTTCGTGTTCTTCAGGTGTGTCCCTCCTAGCTGACTCTACTTCTTGCCACCTATTTCATCTCAATTTGAATGTCTAAAGTTTTCTTTTTCTTGGAAGTGTGCGTTGGTGTTGCCCATCTTCAACCCCTACGACTATCACCTCGTTGTTCTCACTTCTGGCGTCTCCAGAGATTTCGAAACTCTTCTCAGCTTCTAGTCTCATAAACATTTAGAACACAAGTCCCTTTTTTCGGATCATAAAGCTGGCGTGTACGGTATAAGGTCCAGCTGTGATCTTTCCTTCCAAGTGACTCACCTCTGGTCCTCGTCTCTTTTGTCCTGGTCCTCAACATCTCCGAGTATGACACGAGTCTTTGCTTGTCAAACTTCCTTCCTCTGGCTTCCCTGCTCCTCTCTGTTCTCTAATGCGCCGTTTTCCTCTCGATCGTTCCATTGTAGTTCTCGTTGATGGAGCGATATATCCCTCTTGCCCCATCAAAAGTGGTCTCCCTCACGGTGTTTTCTAACTACTTGTCTGTTTTCTCTCAGTAGATGATCTGTTCTCTGTTACCTCCAGTCTTACTCACTTCTGTGCTCACGACTTCATTCTGCATGCATCATCTCACTTTCCCTTTCCCTCCTCACTGTAACATTCGTTCTTCATTTCGTACAGAACATAGTTTTTTCTCACTTGATTCGGACATACGAAACAGAATGAGTAACAAATCACTCGGCTAAACCTAACAGAGAAAAAACCTCAATTTCTGTCTTTTTCTCTCTACTTTTTATTCATTTCCTGATATTCAGTTTCAAACCACCACAGTTCGACCCTGTAGTAATATAGATATGTTATCATGGTCATAGATAAATCCTCCACTGTCTTGCAAACCTCACATACTGAACACAGTAGAAGCTGCTTCTCAGACTCTTGAGCAAATAAACAAATATTCCAAATCTACACAAGTCCCATCGACCCCAGTAAGGAGTCCTGCCATCACACCTGGCGAGGTTCTTCCTCTGCCTCTGTGTCAGCCACAATGGAATCAAAAATATTCTGTTTTGATAAATCTGCTGGTGTCTCCCCTCTTCACCTGCGTCCCTTGTCACTCATTCTAACGTTGGTTCCTTCCCTCTGTTCTGTAGGTATTATTACGCTACTCTTCCCCTGAGGTGTGAGCCCGCGTCCCAGCCCTGCTGTGACCTGGTCCACGACGCGTTTTTCGTTGCAGCTTCCCAGAGCCTCAGTGTTGACACCAGTCACACGAGTTATGGCACCTGGCACACCTGCCTCTCCCATGAAGAGGCAAGACGCAGAATTCTCTACTGTCTACCGTCTTTTCCTCTTCTTATAACCTGTAGAAGTCAAGTCTACAAACACCTTGAAGAATCAACTTAACTTCTCATGCCGTATTATTTTTCCTCATACTTTTGCCTCGTCTGTCATGTGTGATGGTCATGACTGCCTCTCGCCTGTGTCATGTGAACTACTATAAAGAACACAATATGATGGATGACCCGCCACGCAGCTGGAGCAGCTGCCGCAGAAGCAGACACCACGACAACAGTTGGCCCAACTCTGTAACTGTGCTCGAAAAATTAATTGGACGGTCCATGGCGGCCAACTTTACCAGGAGGGATGAAGTTCTTGTGGGTCTAGCAGGGCGTCTCATTAGAGAGAGAGAGAGAGAGAGAGAGAGAGAGAGAGAGAGAGAGAGAGAGAGAGAGAGAGAGAGAGAGAGAGAGAGAGAGATGAACCATGACAAGGGTCATGACCATATCAAACCATCGTCTGAATCCTGGAAAAATGTTGGGAATAACGACTTTGGACGATTCAGACATGTAACGAACGAGAACTAAACTGTCTAGTCTCTTTACAACTGGTTGTGGATCGTGAAGTTGTTGATGGATCAGCGAGTTTCTCCGAGAATGAATGTAAGTGAAGGAAATTTGCATATTGCTCTGGCTATCATGGTAGTAAATATGATCAGAATCTCCTCTTTCTAACCTCGCTGATCCGTCGCACATCTGGCTATAACATTTTGTGTTGTTTTAGAGAGAAGAAAACTGAACCCCCAGACCTGGTCCTCCCCCGCCCCCCAGACCTGGTCCTCCCCCGCCCCCCCAGACCTGGTCCTCCCCCCCCCCCCCAGGTTGTACCGGCGGCTTTCATCGAAAAAGAAAAAGAATGAAAACAAACCGAATTCCAGCGAAAACATAATGCCTTGAATTTCCAGGGTCGTACGTCGTCCAGTCTGGAGGGTCGTCCATCATGGAGGGTCGTCCAGCCCCGTGGGTCGTCTAGCCAGGCGGGTCGTCCAGCCTGAAGGATCGTCCAGCCTGGAGGGTCGTCCAGCCCGGAGGGTCGTTTTCATCACAGGGTAAACCGGGGCACGACCCTCCAGAGATAACAGCCGAGGCCCAGAATAACTGTAAATATTTCACAAATACTGGATTCTGGAGTGGTGGTGGGTGGTGGGCGGGCGGGGTGGGCTGGGGAGGGCTGGGGTGGGTGGGTTTAGAGCCAAGATACACACACAGCTGGGAGCTGGGCGGCCCACCCAGCTGGGTAAACAAACCTTTGATGATGGCACCACCTCTCTCTCTCTCTCTCTCTCTCTCTCTCTCTCTCTCTCTCTCTCTCTCTTCATCGTAGATACTCACTATCAATCCGCTCTTACTCTTTGTAGCCTTTCTGTCTGGCTGTTCTGTTCTCTTATCACAGTGACCCCATGTAACCAGCTGGTAGGGCCAGGTGCACGTCAGGTCACCAGCTAGCGGGGCCAGGTGCACGTCAGGTCACCAGCTGGTAGGGCCAGGTGCACGTCAGGCCATTCGAGGAAGTGAAGCAATTCACTTTCCGGAGCTGATGGTTCCGGCCAGTGTCGAGCCTTACAAGTTTTCGAGAACAATCAAGAACCTTCGATGTAGCCGACGTAGCTACAGTGTTGCAGGTAGACGGGAAGACGTAACCTTCTACAGTAAAGCTATTCCTGAGATCTCACCCGGGTTAACGTTAGAGCGCTGGACTAACCTGCCACTTGATGTTCTGATTAACCTTCATTCACTACACGTCATGTTCTCTGACGACATCATAAGGATGTAGCAAACTTGTTGTCACGGTCGTCAACATTAATCTACGGTAATCAGTTCAACAAACAACTGGCATGAAACTTGTGTCACCTACTGAAGTTCACAGTCCAGTCAGTAAGCAGGCAGACGACAATGATCTTTACCACTGTAGGATCATCCGAATCTGACTCGCTTATGAATGATCTTTTATAATCATCCAGGGACGCATCGTAATGAACTGTGCGGCCACAAACACGCAACTAACACCATCGGCGTGGCTGACCCACCGCCAATCCATGTACTCATACATGAAAGTAGTAAGTCAGTCAGCCGGTCAGACCACTGGCTATCGGACATCGATGGTCGTCTACAGATGGTAATGTCCTGGATCTACTATGACAACATTTTCCTGCGGTAAGACTTCAAGGGGACATCTCCAGTGCCTCTATCCTGAGACAGCTTGAAGCAGTTAGCCTATGACCACGCCTCCTGCAGTACGAAGCACATAACTTAGAAAGTTGATAACTCAGGACCTTGGCAACGCTTCCTCCCTCATGCAGAAGCTCCATGAGACCTGACATCCATGGAACTCCCCCATGGAAAGGCCTCCCTTCCTTCCACCTACACCCACTGCACGGGGACTCTGCCAACCATACTTCCATCTCACTTGTCCTCATCTATTCCTGCGCCATTTACATCGGTTCGTCCTGAGATACATCTCTTTACCCCCGTGTTATTACCAGTGTTTGCATAACCCTCTTTCAAGTCTCGTCTGTCCAGAGCGAAGACACATAAAGGACCCATTAAGCTATATATTCGCTTCATGAAACGTCAAACATCAGACAAATATAACAAGAAGCTATATCTTCAGAGGGTCACCTCATTACAGGACGGGAGGTCATCAGTCTGGTCGGTGGCTGCTCCTCTCACCTTACCTTCCACCAGAATTTATCGCTCTGTTTGTGGAGCGAAAATCCCTTGACCCTGAGGATTGCCCTGACGTCCCGTCCTGCCCTTACCTCTCTCCCTCTTGACCGAGCGGTGGTCTGCTCGTCCTACTTCGCGTTAATTGGTCGCCCGAGATTAAGTTTCGTGTTTCGGTGGTCGGCTTCCAGTGGTAGTTTCACTGGTCGGCCTCCAGCGGTAGTTTCACTGGTCGGCCTCCAGCGGTAATTCAACTGGTCGGCCTCCAGCGGTAGTTTAACTGGTCGGCTTCCAGCGTTAGTTTAAATTTAGATGGCAAGTTTCTGACGACATCTGTCACCAACTGGGCAGATTTTTCGTAAATGCTTGAAGCTGATTGGTCGAATTACTGCAGTTCCTTGACTAGTTCCATATATATATATATATATATATATATATATATATATATATATATATATATATATATATATATATATATATATATATATTTTTTTTTTTTTTTTCATACTATCCGCCATTTCCCGCGACAGCGAGGTAGCGTTAAGAACAGAGGACTGGGCCTTTGAGGAAATATCCTCACCTGGCCCTCTTCTCTGTTCCTTCTTTTGGAAAATTAAAAAAAAGAAAAATATATATATATATATATATATATATATATATATATATATATATATATATATATATATATATATCATTATTATTATTATACTTTGTCGCTGTCTCCCGCGTTAGCGAGGTAGCGCAAGGAAACAGACGAAAGAATGGCCCAACCCGCCCACATAAACATGTATATACATACACGTCCACACACGCTCATATACATACCTATACATTTCAACGTACACATACATATACATACACAGATATATACATATATACACATGTACATATTCATACTTGCTGCCTTCATCCATTCTCATCGCCACCATCTTGAAATCAGACAAATATCTTGACAACCTCTAGAGCTGATGAAATATGTTGCGCTCAATTAGAGGATGTTCTGGCGAGGTTGTTGGTAGTATAACTGAGAGAGGCATGGAAACACGTTAAACAACAACAACAACAACAACAACAACAACAAGAATGCTTTACTGGTGAAGGTACATAAGATGAAGTAGGCCAGGGTGGTGGTGGTGGCAGGGTTATAGTGGGGAAGGAGAGGTGGTCAGTTGTGGCAGGTGGAGGCATATGAGAGGAGCCTCCCGGGGCTGGTGATGGTGGGAGGCGTCACATGAAGCAGGACCAGGTGGTACAAGTGCAAGGCTGCCCAGTGAACGTGGAGCTGCTGTAGGAGGAGGTAGAGGTGGCCCGTGTCAGGAGTGCCACAGGCGTGGTTGTAAGTCCTTTGTTGTTGCCGCTGCTGCCCGTGAGGGGCGGAGGCCATGTCCCACGTGAGTCCTGCCGACGGTGAACGTCGGAGATGAGGCACCACAATGACACCTGCCAGGAAGATGACACGTCAGGAGGGCACAAAGGGCGGCTTGAGTCTGGTAATACATGGAGAAGACTTGAGGTACTGGAGTGGTGCACCTGCATGACTGCCCACCTGCGGCGATACCTAGGGGATGTGAGAGGCAGGAAGGTCAGGTCGTCGAAGACGAACGTGGCCACCTCTGACCTCTCTCCATGCTGGCAGAGCGACTCCTCTTATGGAAAGGGTCAGGTCATCTATAATTACAGCGGCATCTGACCTGCCACCGGCGACCATCCAGTATGGAGGTCACGGGGTAATACCACAGAGGCGGCACCAGATTGGCCCACCAAACTCATTTCTCTGGGGATCATTAGGTCAGGTGAGGTCACCCGCTGTGACCTGCCACCAAGTCAGGGCGTCGTCAGTAAGGTAACACTTGTGGTGTGTCGCTACACTCGAGTGTTTGTGTAGATTTCTTCCTCATGTCTGATGGGTTATGGCTGACCACCTGGTCTCTGATTCTGACTCTGTGGTTCTCACATATGTGTACTTGACGGTGATCGGCTGAGCCCTAATACTTCAGGTCCTCAGCCACAATACCAGACATCATGTCTCTGATTGGTTCATTTATATCAAATTAGTGACTACCTGGCAACGTTGTTTCAAAATCCTGCTTGGTCATTGGCTTATCGAGGAATCCTGTTGTGGGATGGTTACTCTATTTCAAATCCTGTTGGTGATTGGCTGGTGAGGGGTCGATATCCGCCAATCAAGAGAGCTTATCCATTCAGCGAATTTTGACGAGCTGTTTTGATGAGTGATGACCGTATATGGCTCCTCTGTTATTCCTCCTCTGTGATTTCAGCTACATTTCCTAGCCTCATGATGTAAGTCACTGACAGTTATGCTCTTCCTGACCCACTCTCACTTCTTCCTTCACAAACTACCAGTCACTCTTCGTCTAGACTCACTCCTCATGCACCCTCACACCCACAAACATCGGTAGAGCTTCCTTCAGCAGTAAAGTTATTGAACATAGACATGAATTACCGTCATATGTTGGCAAGACGTTTCATCTTAACATTGACCAAACAAATATATGAATGACAATGATTGTATAACCCAACCTGTTCATGAATAACAATATTATGATACAAACGTCTTAACTTCGACCAGAGACCAAAGCTTCATCCTGTCTCCATCTATAGTGGTGGGTGGGGAGGAGCCTTCTGTCTCCATCTATGTAGACTTGAGTAATAATGTTATTGTTACTATCCATCAGGTCCTCCACTGTCTGACCTGACCACGTCCTCCCAACTATCCTTGTCCTCCAACACCACTAACCACGTCAGCGCCCCCAACCCCATCCATCACCCTAATATTCTCAGTATCAAAGAACCATCCCAACACTCTCACGTCGCCCACAACTCACACTAAGAAAACAAACTGATCCATCGTAGGGTGGGGTTGTGCCGCTAGGGCGGCGGGAGCGGCATGTGTCGCCCAGTGAGGAAATTTGAAATTATCCAAGTCTGTCCTGGGCACCAGCTGGGTGAGCGAGCCATCTGCCCCAGCTGGTGCCGTGGCCAGGGCGGTGGGGCTGACGAACCATGATGAGGAGTAGGGGGGGGGGGGTAGGACTAGGTACCTGGGTCACAAGGGGTACAACACTTGGTTGTAAGGGGTAACGTTATATACCTGGGTCACAAGAAGACATTTGGATAGTGAGCGTCGATATTCTGGATGATAATATGTCTGATGCTGACTGACGTGTGTCTGGATGATGGTGACTGACGTGTGTCTGGATGATGGTGACTGACGTGTGTCTGGATGATGGTGACTGACGTGTGTCTGGATGATGGTGACTTACGAGTGTCTGGATGATGGTGACTGACGTGTGTCTGGATGATGGTGACTTACGAGTGTCTGGATGATGGTGACTGACGTGTGTCTGGATGATGGTGACTTACGTGTGTCTGGATGATGGTGACTTACGTGTGTCTGGATGATGGTAACAGACGTGTTGGTTGTCGTTCATCTCCCCAGCCTGGAACACTGTCGTTCTCAATGGTGGTGTAACCTAACCTAACCTAACCTAACCTAACCTAACCTAACTCTGGCTGGTAGTAATGATTGCTCCTCGTCTACCCTGGCTGGTGTGGTCCTCCACACCGGTATCCCGGATGTGTGGTCTGCAGGGCCAGTCATGGTGTTGGTCTGCTGCTGACATCCAGCCTCGCAGTCTGTCTCCTTAAAGTAGATATTTAAGACCTCAAAGTTCCGTTCTTTATACTTTCTATTTTGGGTCGTCTCTTTCTCTTTAAGCTGACGCCAGTGATGGGGACTTAGGACAGTGATGTGGGGTTATAGCACGGTGGGTAGAGCTTTCAACAAATTGGTGTGAGCTTACGACACAGTGGAGTGAGCTTACGACACAGTGGAGTGAGCTTACGACAGTGGAGTGAGCTTACGGCACAGTGGAGTGAGCTTACGACACAGTGGAGGGAGCTTATGACACAGTGGAGTGAGCTTACAACAGTTGAGTGAGCTTACGACACAGTGGAGGGAGCTTACGACACAGTGGAGGGAGCTTACGACACAGTGGAGTGAGCTTACGACAGTGGAGTGAGCTTACGATACAGTGGTGTGAGCTTACGACACAGTGGTGTGAACTTACGACACAGTGGTGTGAGCTTACGACACAGTGGTGTGAGCTTACGACACAGTGGTTAGAATTTGCATTCTAGTGACGTGGTGGTTGTGGTGAGGCCGTCATTGTGGTGATGGTGATGGTGATGGTGATGGCACGTGCAGCTTGCTTACCATAATGTTCTTGAGAGGTGGGCTGAAGTATAGTGTGTCTCCCCCATCATCTCTCCTGCCTCACTCTTCCTCCCTCTATATCTCCTCCTCATCACCTAGGCTCCTCATTACCCTCTCCTGGTCGAGTCGTCCTCACCCTTGTAACATTTTTCAGTGTCGCTACGCAAGTCTTCCCTCGCTGGCAACCGTGTGATGGTATGGTGAAATTGCACTAAACACATGATCCATTGTCATTAGCTCATTCAGAAACTGACATTAACCTCATTCGACCCTTTGTGACCTAGGGACTTAGATAGGTCAAAGGATAAGTGCGATGCAAGTGAACGACAACATCTTCCACGATTCTTAAGAATGTCACATTAATCGACCTGGCGGTCACACCCATACACTCAACACTCTCGATGTGGCGGACCCATCTTACCTCAGATAAACTTGAGCATTTAGTGCAGTCAACCAGACAAGTAGTCAACTTACCTCAGACTGCAAGTGTTGCTCTGACATCTGGCCACCTGCCTCCCAACCCATCATTATCCTCTAAAGTATCTTATGGGGCATCGCCATCGTCAGTAGCAGCCCCTCAGTGTCAGTGACTCATTTCACTGCCGAGATGGGACCCTTGCAACATCGTGGCCGCCATCTTCTGTCGCAGTTCCAACCAGACCTTGGCTGTGCTTCGTCCCCCACAACACAAACCCAGCAACCGCCCAACGCTTCTGATACCTTGCCATGAGTATTACCAGTGGCATAGATATGGGATCTCGGTAACTCCTCCTTCCTCCTGATGCACGATCTTGGGACGTTGCTATGCCACCTCTCCTGTAGCTGCACCATGGGAACCAGTCAACGACGCGCTTCAACTGGAATTATGCAACACCTGCAACACTTGGGGCGTGGGGCCCCCCTACCACGCCCGCCTCCGTCATCCCACTTTCCCGTGACCCACCTCACCTCTCACGAAGGTCTACACCATCTACAGCAGCCGCCCTAAGCTACCTCACCTCTGTAGTCACCCATATTCGTGTCCTCACCAGCGTGAGGCACGTAACAAACACACCTGCTAAGTCTCTTCTCCTCTTCTCCCTTCTCCCGTTTTGTTTTCTCCTTCTCCCTCCCTTACCCTACGCCGTCATATACTCTCCCCATACCCTGCTCATCATCCATTCTCCACTCTTCTCGTCCTCTACCGTCGTCCCCCCTCTACCCCCCCCACTTATTCTTTCCTCTTTATTTTCACTCCCCCTCGTCCCATCTGTCCCCCTCCCCCCACCCTTCCATTCTTGAGCGTTGTATCTTGTTAGGTTAGGTTAAGTTAGGTTAGGTTAGGTTAGGTTAGGTTAGGTTAGGTTAAGTTAGGTTAGGTTAGGTTAGGTTAGGTTAGGTTAAGTTAGGTTAGGTTAGGTTAGGTAAGGATAGGTTAAGTAAGCATGGCTTGTTGATAAGGTTAGGTTAGGTTAGGTAAGGATAGGTTAAGTAAGCATGGCTTGTTGATAAGGTTATATTATTGATGTAAAACCTCCGGGAGCGAGCACAGCTGCTGTCTTGTCCTGGCAATGTGTACTCCAGCCACCAGCCCCACAGCTGAGGATACAGCACGTTACAGGGGGTACAGCAAGTTACAAGCACTATCAGGTGACCATCAGGTGGACGTGGTCCTCACCTCAAGGTATCGGACGATCATGATAATGTTGACCCTGAGGTCAGCACTGCACCCTGGGGTCAATACCGTCTCCCTCCCTTACTTCCCAGTGGTACTGCAGGTACTCCAGCCTCCCAACCACCACAGCTCCACCACCCTCGCCACCACAGCTCCACCACCCTCGCCATCACCACAGCTCCGACCCTGGGAGGCTCTCGGTCGCCGTAATGCAATTCGTCCCACCTTGGGAGACGACCCACTCGACCCACCCTGCGGTGCGAGATGCAAGGCTGCCCACTCCTGACCCACTTACTGGTCCAAGGCTGCCCACCCCTGACCCACTCTCTGGTGCAAGACTGCCCACACCTGACCCACCTAATCGTATGATACCGCTCCCCCCCAGGCGACCCACTTAGTGGAGTAAGGTACCCAACCCACCTAATGGAACAAGGCTCCCCGGCCCACCCACTAGTACCAGACAGCTCTCCGACCCACCCACCAGTACCAGGCAGCTCCCCGACCCACCCACCAATACCAGGCAGCTCTCCGACCCACCCACCAGTACCGGGCTGCTCCCCGACCCACCCACCAGTACCAGGCAGCTCCCCGACCCACCCACCAGTACCAGGCTGCTCCCCGACCCACCCACCAGTACCAGGCAGCTCCCCGACCCACCCACCAGTACCAGGCAGCTCCCCGACCCACCCACCAGTACCAGGCTGCTCTCCGACCCACCCACCAGTACCAGGCTGCTCTCCCGACCCACCCACCAGTACCAGGCAGCTCCCCGACCCACCCACCAGTACCAGGCTGCTCTCCGACCCACCCACCGTACCAGCGCTCCCCGACCCACCCACCAGTACCAGGCCTCCCCGACCCACCCACCATACAGGCTGCTCCCGACCCCCCACCGTACAGGCGTCCCGACCCACCCAGTACAGGCGCTCCCCGACCCACCACCAGTACCAGGCGTCCCGACCACCACCAGTACCAGGCAGCTCCGACCCACCCACCAGTACAGGCGCTCCCGACCCACCCACAGTACAGCGCTCCCCGACCCCCCACCAGTACCAGGCGCTCCGACCCACCACCGTACCAGGCGCTCCGACCCACCACCATACAGGCGCTCCCGACCACCACCATACAGCGCTCCCGACCACCCACCAGTACCAGGCGCTCCCGACCCACCACCAGTACCAGGCGCTCCCGCCCCCACCAGTACCAGGCGCTCCCGACCACCACCAGTACGGGCTCCCGACCACCCACGTACAGGCGCTCCCGACCACCACAGTACCAGGCGCCCGACCACCCACCGTACAGGCGTCCGACCACCACCAGTACCAGGCGTCCCGACCACCCACAGTACCAGGCGCTCCCGACCACACAGTACAGGCAGCTCCGACCCACCACATACAGCGCTCCCGACCCACCACCAGTACCAGGGCTCCCGACCCACCACCAGTACAGGGCTCCCGACCCACCCACCAGTACAGCGACCCACCATACGCGCTCCCGACCCCCCATCAGGGCCCCACCCCCTCCGGCGCCGACCCACCCACGTACCGGCGCTCCGACCACCACCAGTACCAGGCGCTCCGACACCACCAGTACAGGCGCTGCCCGAACTCCACCACCAGTACCAGCGCTCCCGACCACCACAGTACCCGCTCGACCCCCCAGTCCAGCGTCCGACCACCACGTACAGGCAGCTCCGACCACCCACCAGTACAGGCTCCCGACCCACCCACCAGTACAGGGCTCCGACCCACCACCAGTACCAGGCGCTCCGACACCCAGTACCAGGCGCTCCCGACCACCCACAGTACAGGGCTCCGACCACCCCAGTACAGGCGCTCCGACCACCCACCAGTACCAGCGCCCGACCCCCAGTACCAGGCAGCTCCGACCCACCACCAGTACAGGCGTCCCCGACCCCCACAGTACCAGGCGCTCCGACCACCACCAGTACAGGCGCTCCGACCACCCACCAGTACCAGGCGCTCCGACCACCCACCAGTACAGGCGTCCCGAGGCCCCCACCCACAGTACAGCGTCCCGCCACCACAGTACAGCGTCCCGACCCCCACCAGTACAGGCCTCCGACCACCACAGTACCAGGCGCTCCGACCCACCATACAGGCGCTCCGACCCACCACTACAGCAGTCCCGACCACCCAGTACAGGCGCTCCCCGACACCACAGTACCAGGCGCTCCGACCCACCCACATACAGCGCTCCCGACCCACACCAGTACAGGGCTCCCGACCACCACGTACCAGCGCTCCGACCACCCAGTACAGGCGCTCCCCGACCACCCACCGACCACCCACCAGTACCAAGGCAGCTCCCGACCCACCCACCAGTACCAGGCAGCTCCCCGACCCACCCACCAGTACCAGGCTGCTCCCCGACCCACCCACCAGTACCAGGCTGCTCCCCGACCCACCCACCAGTACCAGGCAGCTCCCCGACCCACCCACCAGTACCAGGCAGCTCCCCGACCCACCCACCAGTACCAGGCAGCTCCCCGACCCACCCACCAGTACCAGGCAGCTCCCCGACCCACCCACCAGTACCAGGCTGCTCCCCGACCCACCCACCAGTACCAGGCAGCTCCCCGACCCACCCACCAGTACCAGGCAGCTCCCCGACCCACCCACCAGTACCAGGCAGCTCCCCGACCCACCCACCAGTACCAGGCAGCTCCCCGACCCACCCACCAGTACCAGGCTGCTCCCCGACCCACCCACCAGTACCAGGCAGCTCCCCGACCCACCCACCAGTACCAGGCAGCTCCCCGACCCACCCACCAGTACCAGGCAGCTCCCCGACCCACCCACCAGTACCAGGCAGCTCCCCGACCCACCCACCAGTACCAGGCTGCTCCCCGACCCACCCACCAGTACCAGGCTGCTCCCCGACCCACCCACCAGTACCAGGCTGCTCCCCGACCCACCCACCAGTACCAGGCAGCTCCCCGACCCACCCACCAGTACCAGGCAGCTCCCCGACCCACCCACCAGTACCAGGCAGCTCCCCGACCCACCCACCAGTACCAGGCAGCTCCCCGACCCACCCACCAGTACCAGGCAGCTCCCCGACCCACCCACCAGTACCAGGCAGCTCCCCGACCCACCCACCAGTACCAGGCTGCTCCCCGACCCACCCACCAGTACCAGGCTGCTCTCCGACCCACCCACCAGTACCAGGCAGCTCCCCGACCCACCCACCAGTACCAGGCAGCTCCCCGACCCACCCACCAGTACCAGGCAGCTCCCCGACCCACCCACCAGTACCAGGCTGCTCCCCGACCCACCCACCAGTACCAGGCTGCTCCCCGACCCACCCACCAGTACCAGGCTGCTCTCCGACCCACCCACCAGTACCAGGCAGCTCCCCGACCCACCCACCAGTACCAGGCAGCTCCCCGACCCACCCACCAGTACCAGGCAGCTCCCCGACCCACCCACCAGTACCAGGCTGCTCCCCGACCCACCCACCAGTACCAGGCAGCTCCCCGACCCACCCACCAGTACCAGGCAGCTCCCCGACCCACCCACCAGTACCAGGCAGCTCCCCGACCCACCCACCAGTACCAGGCAGCTCCCCGACCCACCCACCAGTACCAGGCTGCTCCCCGACCCACCCACCAGTACCAGGCAGCTCCCGACCCACCCACCAGTACCAGGCTGCTCCCCGACCCACCCACCAGTACCAGGCAGCTCCCGACCCACCCACCAGTACCAGGCAGCTCCCCGACCCACCCACCAGTACCAGGCAGCTCCCCGACCCACCCACCAGTACCAGGCAGCTCCCCGACCCACCCACCAGTACCAGGCAGCTCCCCGACCCACCCACCAGTACCAGGCAGCTCCCCGACCCACCCACCAGTACCAGGCTGCTCCCCGACCCACCCACCAGTACCAGGCAGCTCCCCGACCCACCCACCAGTACCAGGCAGCTCCCCGACCCACCCACCAGTACCAGGCAGCTCCCCGACCCACCCACCAGTACCAGGCTGCTCCCCGACCCACCCACCAGTACCAGGCAGCTCCCCGACCCACCCACCAGTACCAGGCTGCTCCCCGACCCACCCACCAGTACCAGGCAGCTCCCCGACCCACCCACCAGTACCAGGCAGCTCCCCGACCCACCCACCAGTACCAGGCTGCTCCCCGACCCACCCACCAGTACCAGGCAGCTCCCCGACCCACCCACCAGTACCAGGCAGCTCCCCGACCCACCCACCAGTACCAGGCAGCTCCCCGACCCACCCACCAGTACCAGGCAGCTCCCCGACCCACCCACCAGTACCAGGCTGCTCCCCGACCCACCCACCAGTACCAGGCAGCTCCCCGACCCACCCACCAGTACCAGGCTGCTCCCCGACCCACCCACCAGTACCAGGCTGCTCTCCGACCCACCCACCAGTACCAGGCAGCTCCCCGACCCACCCACCAGTACCAGGCTGCTCCCCGACCCACCCACCAGTACCAGGCAGCTCCCCGACCCACCCACCAGTACCAGGCAGCTCCCCGACCCACCCACCAGTACCAGGCAGCTCCCCGACCCACCCACCAGTACCAGGCAGCTCCCCGACCCACCCACCAGTACCAGGCTGCTCCCCGACCCACCCACCAGTACCAGGCAGCTCCCCGACCCACCCACCAGTACCAGGCAGCTCCCCGACCCACCCACCAGTACCAGGCAGCTCCCCGACCCCACCCACCAGTACCAGGCTGCTCCCGACCCACCCACCAGTACCAGGCAGCTCCCCGACCCACCCACCAGTACCAGGCAGCTCCCGTGTTTGTCTTGTGTTTGGATGAGCTTCTGCGTTGTCTTGCCTGTGTTTGTTTTCCATGTTGTTTGTGTGCGTGCGTGTGTGTGTGTGTGTGTGTGTGTGTGTGGTGTGTGGTGTGTGTGTGTGTGTGTGTGTCTGTGTGTGTGTGTGTGTGTGTGTGTGTGTGTGTGTGTGTGTGTGTGTTGTCTTTCCATTAACTGAGGCAGGGTCTGGTGATTGTGGCAGGACTGGAGACTGTCACAGTGTTTTTGTTCTAGATTGTGTATTTGTTTTCCTTGACTCAAAATAAATCTTTTCAGGTGATGTGTTTTCGTTTGTTTGTTGTTTGTGTTTCTGTATTTTGTCCTTTTCTCTCAAATGTTCGAAGTTGTGTCTCCTGTTTTTTAATTATTGTCATCCCGTTGATGCATCATTATCATGATGGGACTTGTCCCCATCTGTCCCATCATCATCATCATGATGGGACTTGTCCCCATCTGCCCCATCATCATCATCATGATGGGACTTGTCCCCATCTGTCCCATCATCATCATCATGATGGGACTTGTCCCCATCTGCCCCATCATCATCATCATGATGGGACTTGTCCCCATCTGCCCCATCATCATCATCATGATGGGACTTGTCCCCATCTGTCCCATCATCATCATCATGATGGGACTTGTCCCCATCTGTCCCATCATCATCATCATGATGGGACTTGTCCCCATCTGTCCCATCATCATCATCATGATGGGACTTGTCCCCATCTGTCCCATCATCATCATCATGATGGGACTTGTCCCCATCTGTCCCATCATCATCATCATGATGGGACTTGTCCCCATCTGTCCCATCATCATCATCATGATGGGACTTGTCCCCATCTGCCCCATCATCATCATCATGATGGGACTTGTCCCCATCTGTCCCATCATCATCATCATGATGGGACTTGTCCCCATCTGTCCCATCATCATCATCATGATGGGACTTGTCCCCATCTGCCCCATCATCATCATCATGATGGGACTTGTCCCCATCTGTCCCATCATCATCATCATGATGGGACTTGTCCCCATCTGTCCCATCATCATCATCATGATGGGACTTGTCCCCATCTGTCCCATCATCATCATCATGATGGGACTTGTCCCCATCTGTCCCATCATCATCATCATGATGGGACTTGTCCCCATCTGCCCCATCATCATCATCATGATGGGACTTGTCCCCATCTGTCCCATCATCATCATCATGATGGGACTTGTCCCCATCTGTCCCATCATCATCATCATGATGGGACTTGTCCCCATCTGCCCCATCATCATCATCATGATGGGACTTGTCCCCATCTGCCCCATCATCATCATCATGATGGGACTTGTCCCCATCTGTCCCATCATCATCATCATGATGGGACTTGTCCCCATCTGTCCCATCATCATCATCATGATGGGACTTGTCCCCATCTGTCCCATCATCATCATCATGATGGGACTTGTCCCCATCTGTCCCATCATCATCATCATGATGGGACTTGTCCCCATCTGTCCCATCATCATCATCATGATGGGACTTGTCCCCATCTGTCCCATCATCATCATCATGATGGGACTTGTCCCCATCTGTCCCATCATCATTATCATGATGGGACTTGTCCCCATCTGTCCCATCATCATCATCATGATGGGACTTGTCCCCATCTGCCCCATCATCATCATCATGATGGGACTTGTCCCCATCTGTCCCATCATCATCATCATGATGGGACTTGTCCCCATCTGTCCCATCATCATCATCATGATGGGACTTGTCCCCATCTGTCCCATCATCATCATCATGATGGGACTTGTCCCCATCTGTCCCATCATCATCATCATGATGGGACTTGTCCCCATCTGTCCCATCATCATCATCATGATGGGACTTGTCCCCATCTGTCCCATCATCATCATCATGATGGGACTTGTCCCCATCTGTCCCATCATCATTATCATGATGGGACTTGTCCCCATCTGTCCCATCATCATCATCATGATGGGACTTGTCCCCATCTGCCCCATCATCATCATCATGATGGGACTTGTCCCCATCTGTCCCATCATCATCATCATGATGGGACTTGTCCCCATCTGTCCCATCATCATCATGATGGGACTTGTCCCCATCTGTCCCATCATCATCATCATGATGGGACTTGTCCCCATCTGTCCCATCATCATCATCATGATGGGACTTGTCCCCATCTGTCCCATCATCATCATCATGATGGGACTTGTCCCCATCTGTCCCATCATCATCATCATGATGGGACTTGTCCCCATCTGCCCCATCATCATCATCATGATGGGACTTGTCCCCATCTGTCCCATCATCATCATCATGATGGGACTTGTCCCCATCTGTCCCATCATCATCATCATGATGGGACTTGTCCCCATCTGTCCCATCATCATTATCATTCTTCTATACTTTTGTACACAGTCTGGACCATACCATAACATACCATACCATACCATACCATACCATACCATACCATACCATACCATAACATACCATAACATACCATACCATAACATACCATACCATAACATACCATAACATACCATACCATACCATACCATACCATACCATACCATACCATACCATACCATAACATACCATACCATAACATACCATACCATACCATACCATACCATAACATACCATAACATACCATACCATACCATACCATACCATAACATACCATACCATAACATACCATACCATAACATACCATAACATACCATACCATACCATACCATACCATACCATACCATACCATACCATAACATACCATAACATACCATACCATAACATACCATACCATAACATACCATAACATACCATACCATACCATACCATACCATACCATACTCATCTTACACTTGAGAATGTGACCCGAATCACGAAACGTTGTGTTCTGTTATGTTGTGATGTGTTGTGTTGTGTTGTGTTGTGTTGTGATGTATTGAGTTGTGTTGTTTTGTGTTACTGTTGTGTTGTGTTCTGCTGTGATGCGTTGTGATGTATTGTGTGTTGTGTTGTGTAGTGTTGTGATCTACTGTGATGTGTTGTGATGTATTGTGTGTTGTGTTGTGTTGTGATCTGCTGTGATGTGTTGTGATGTACTGTGTGTTGTGTTGTGTTGTGATCTGCTGTGATGTGTTGTGATGTACTGTGTGTTGTGTTGTGTTGTGTTGTGTTGTGTTGTGTTGTGTTGTGATCTGCTGTGATGTGTTGTGATGTATTGTGTGTTGTGTTGTTGTGTTGTGTTGTGCTGTGTTGTGTTGAGTTGTGCTGTTTTGTACTGTGTTGGGTTGTGATCTGCTGTGATGTGATGTGATGTATTGTGTGTTGTGTTGCGTAGTATTGTGATCTGTTGTGATGTGATGTGATGTATTGTGTTGTGTTGTGTTGTGTTGTGATCTGCTGTGATGTGTTGTGATGTACTGTGTGTTGTGTTGTGTTGTGTTGTGTTGTGTTGTGTTGTGATCTGCTGTGATATGTTGTGATGTACTGTGTGTTGTGTTGTGTTGTGTTGTGTTGTGTTGTGTTGTGATCTGCTGTGATGTGTTGTGATGTATTGTGTGTTGTGTTGGGTTGTGTTGTGATCTGCTGTGATGTGTTGTGATGTACTGTGTGTTGTGTTGTGTTGTGTTGTGATCTGCTGTGATGTGTTGTGATGTACTGTGTGTTGTGTTGTGTTGTGTTGTGTTGTGATCTGCTGTGATGTGTTGTGATGTACTGTGTGTTGTGTTGTGTTGTGTTGTGTTGTGATCTGCTGTGATGTGTTGTGATGTATTGTGTGTTGTATTGTGTTGTGATCTGCTGTGATATGTTGTGATGTACTGTGTGTTGTGTTGTGTTGTGTTGTGTTGTGTTGTGTTGTGATCTACTGTGATGTGTTGTGATGTATTGTGTGTTGTGTTGTGTTGTGATCTGCTGTGATGTGTTGTGATGTACTGTGTGTTGTGTTGTGTTGTGATCTGCTGTGATATGTTGTGATGTACTGTGTGTTGTGTTGTGTTGTGTTGTGTTGTGTTGTGTTGTGTTGTGATCTACTGTGATGTGTTGTGATGTATTGTGTGTTGTGTTGTGTTGTGATCTGCTGTGATGTGTTGTGATGTACTGTGTGTTGTGTTGTGTTGTGATCTGCTGTGATATGTTGTGATGTACTGTGTGTTGTGTTGTGTTGTGTTGTGTTGTGTTGTGATCTGCTGTGATGTGTTGTGATGTACTGTGTGTTGTGTTGTGTTGTGTTGTGCTACTGTGTACATTAGAATTACTCTTCTCTGGTTTGTACTTAAGTTTGGTATGAAGTTATTGATGATTCTCCTCAGCTGTATCACACAATCGTTACCTAAGTTCATAACATCAGCAAGATACTGATGAATGCTCAAGTAGCAGTTCATAACATCAGCAAGATACTGATGAATGCTCAAGTAGCAGTTCATAACATCAGCAAGATACTGATGAATGCTCAAGTAGGGGAGGGAGCGGGGGGCTGGAATTCCTCCCCTCTCGTTTTTTTTTTTTTTTTTTTTTTTTCTTCCAAAAGAAGGAACAGAGGGGGGCCAGGTGAGGATATTCCAAAAAAGGCCCAGTCCTCTGTTCTTAGCGCTACCTCGCTAATGCGGGAAATGGCGAATAGTTTAAAAAAAAAAAAAAAATATATATATATATATATATATATATATATATATATATATATATATATATATATATGATCGAGTGAGTAGCGTGAGGGTAAGAGAGATGTGTGGAAGTAAAAAGAGCGTGGTTGGGAGAGCAGAGGAGGGTGTTTTGGGGTGGTTCGGGCACATGGAGAGAATGAGTGAGGAAAGGTTGACCAAGAGAATATATGTGTCGGAGGTGGAGGGAACGAGGAGAAGAGGGAGACCAAATTGGAGGTGGAAAGATGGAGTGAAAAAGATTTTGTGTGATTGGGGCCTGAGCATGCAGGAGGGTGAAAGGAGGGCAAGGAATAGAGTGAATTGGAGCGATGTGGTATACCGGGGTTGACGTGCTGTCAGTGGATTGAATCAAGGCATGTGAAGCGTCTGGGGTAAACCATGGAAAGCTGTGTAGGTATGTATATTTGCGTGTGTGGACGTATGTATATACATGTGTATGGGGGTGGGTTGGGCCATTTCTTTCGTCTGTTTCCTTGCGCTACCTCGCAAACGCGGGAGACAGCGACAAAGCATAAATATATATATATATATATATATATATATATATATATATATATATATATATATATATATATATATATATATGAGTACATTTATCTCTATATATGACTATTTGTTATAGAAAGAATCAATAGATTCACAAGATAAGGTGGTTTCTGAGAGACGATCCCAGAAATAACAGGAAAGTTGACACTGAACTACAGTAACCTACAACCGGTTGTATTAGACTACAATAGATTACATCAGAGTACAGCAGACTATAACACACTACAGTAGACTATAACATACTACAGCAGACTATAACATACTACAGTAGACCACCAGAGTACAGTAAACTGTAACAAAATATATCAGACTCAGACATGTGGCCCAGCGAAGAGTGTAAACATTACCTCACGAGAGACAAGACTGGTCCAGGGTGGCTGGCCTTCCCCTGCTCCAGCTCACGTCTTGAGGAGGACGCCGGTTCGAACCCAGATTAGACACCAGCCAAACCACCATCCCTGGTAACGGAATAATACAATGATAATGATCATGATAATAACAGTAATGATAATAATGATGATAATAATGATAATGATAATAATAGTAATAATAATGATGATAATAATAATAATAATGATAACATTAACAATAGAAATAACAATATTAATGATAATAATGATAATAACGATGATAATGATAATAATGATCATTATAATAATAATGATAATAATAATAATAATTTTTTTTTTTTTTTTTTGCTTTGTCGCTGTCTCCCGCGTTTGCGAGGTAGCGCAAGGAAACAGACGAAAGAAATGGCCCAACCCACCCCCATACACATGCCTTGATTCAATCCACTGACAGCACGTCAACCCCGGTATACCACATCGCTCCAATTCACTCTATTCTTTGCCCTCCTTTCACCCTCCTGCATGTTCAGGCCCCGATCACACAAAATCTTTTTCACTCCATCTTTCCACCTCCAATTTGGTCTCCCTCTTCTCCTCGTTCCCTCCACCTCCGACACATATATCCTCTTGGTCAATCTTTCCTCACTCATTCTTCTCCATGTGACCAATAATAATAATAATAATAATAATAATAATAATAATAATAATAATAATAATGATAATTATGATTATGATGATAATAATAATAATAATGATAATAATGATAGTAATAATAATAACAATAATAATAATAATAATAATAATAATAATAATAATAACACTAATAATAGAAATAACAATAATAATGATAATAATGATAATAATGAGAATGATGATGATAAAGAAAGAGCAGAGAAGGGGGCCAGGTGAGGATATTCCCTCAAGGGCCCAGTCCTCTGTTCTTAACGCTACCTCGCTATCGCGGGAAATAGCGAATAGTATGAAAAAAAAAAAAAAATAATAATAATAATGATAATAATGATAATAATAATAATTATGATAATAATGATAATAATAATAATAATGATAATAATAATAATAATAATAATAATAATAATAATAATAATAATAATGATAATAATAATATCCCTGGGGATAGGGGAGAAAGAATACTTCCCACGTATTGCCTGCGTGTCGTAGAAGGCGACTAAAAGGGGAGGGAGCGGGGGGCTGGAAATCCTCTCCTCTTGTTTTTTTTTTTTAATTTTCCAAAAGAAGGAACAGAGAAGGGGGCCAGGTGAGGATATTCCCTCAAGGGCCCAGTTCTCTGTTCTTAACGCTACCTCGCTAATGCGGGAAATGGCGAATAGTTTGAAAGATATATATATATATATATATATATATATATATATATATATATATATATATATATATATATATATATATATATATATAAACACTTAAGAAAGATGATGATGTGAACGTGGAGCGTCAGATGTTGGTGGTGTGACAAACCGACTTCATTGTTGACTAACAACACTGTATCCACAACTCTTGCCGTCACATATTTGTAACTGTAGGACGTGAGCAGCTGTGGAAACTGGCCAATGAAAACATGGTGGTGGTACTGGTGAGAGATTTGACTGGCTATCGTTAGGAGTGAGTGAGCGTGCCGGAAGGGGTCTGACCTGGGCCTGGTTGGCAGTTTTCTGGGGTCGTCAGTGTGGCACGTGATGACTGCTGTCTGGCTACACCCTCCCTCCCTCCTGCAGACATGGTCACCACAACAGGTGGTCAACGTTAATGTCTCCAGCCTCAACATAGACACGTCTATGGACAACGTTTGAGATTTAATGTAAGATAAGAAAGAAATATATTTTTCACTTTACGGTAGAAATAAGAAAATGTCGTGTGTCACGTTAGTACACACTTGTGTCAGTACACCTGTGTGACGGAGTCAGTGGTGGCCGGCCAGGCAGAGACCTGCATTTGTATACATTATTTTCAGTTGTCAAAATCATAACCTGATATTCATAACCTCTACCATGCTGGGGGTGGGGGTACGGGGGGCTACACTGTCCTTTTGACCCTGGCGTCTGTGGTCAGTGTCTCCTGACCGTGGTCTGTGTCTCCTGACTGTGGTCTGTGTCTCCTGACTGTGGTCTATGTCTCCTGACTGTGGTCTTTGCTTTCCTGTGTTTGCCCTGGTGTGCCAGGTGGCACGGTCACCCCAGGTCAGTGCACGATCCCTGGTCTTCCTCAGTACCTTCGGGCGAGATGATGACCTCACATGAACCACCACCATCACTGGTCCTCCCCTGCACCTGCCTCATAACGACCAGTGTTGTAGCCTCCAGTGTTGTAGCCTCCAATGTTGTAGCCTCCAGTGTTGTGGCCTCCAATGTTGTAGCCTCCAGTGTTGTGGCCTCCAGTGTTGTAGCCTCCAGTGTTGTGGCCTCCAATGTTGTAGCCTCCAGTGTTGTGGCCTCCAATGTTGTAGCCTCCAGTGTTGTGGCCTCCAGTGTTGTAGTCTCCAGTGTTGTGGCCTCCAATGTTGTAGCCTCCAGTGTTGTAGCCTCCAGTGTTGTGGCCTCCAGTGTTGTAGCCTCCAGTGTTGTGGCCTCCAATGTTGTAGCATCCAGTGTTGTAGCCTCCAGTGTTGTGGCCTCCAGTGTTGTAGCCTCCAGTGTTGTGGCCTCCAATGTTGTAGCCTCCAGTGTTGTAGCCTCCAATATTGTAGCATCCAGTGTTGTAGCCTCCAGGTTGTAGCCTCCAGTGTTGTAGCCTCCAGTGTTGTGGCCTCCAATGTTGTAGCATCCAGTGTTGTAGCCTCCAGTGTTGTAGCCTCCAGTGTTGTAGCCTCCAGTGTTATGGCCTCCAATGTTGTAGCCTCCAGTGTTGTAGCCTCCAGTGTTGTGGCCTCCAGTGTTGTAGCCTCCAATGTTGTAGCCTCCAGTGTTGTAGCCTCCAGTGTTATGGCCTCCAATGTTGTAGCCTCCAGTGTTGTAGCCTCCAATGTTGTAGCATCCAGTGTTGTAGCCTCCAGTGTTGTGGCCTCCAGTGTTGTAGCCTCCAATGTTGTAGCCTCCAGTGTTGTGGCCTCCAGTGTTGTAGCCTCCAGGTTGTAGCCTCCAGGTTGTAGCCTCCAGTGTTGTAGCCTCCAGGTTGTAGCCTCCAGTGTTGTAGCCTCCAGTGTTGTAGCCTCCAGTGTTGTGGCCTCCAGTGTTGTAGCCTCCAGGTTGTAGCCTCCAGGTTGTAGCCTCCAGTGTTGTAGCCTCCAGGTTGTAGCCTCCAGGTTGTAGCCTCCAGTGATTCCTCGATGATTGTTCCTGCCTTGGTATGTGGTGTGATAATTCCCTCATGCTACAGGCGGTGCACGACAGCTGCTGCATCAATCTGTGTCACTCTAGTGCCGGACACCTTCACCCACCTCCCTCAGTGGTCAACTATCAACCTCTCACCCACCTCCCTCAGTGGTCAACTGTCAACCTCTCACCCACCTCCCTCAGTGGTCAACTGTCAACCTCTCACCCACCTCCCTCAGTGGTCAACTATCAACCTCTCACCCACCTCCCTCAGTGGTCAACTGTCAACCTCTCACCCACCTCCCTCAGTGGTCAACTGTCAACCTCTCACCCACCTCCCTCAGTGGTCAACTGTCAACCTCTCACCCACCTCCCTCAGTGGTCAACTGTCAACCTCTCACCCACCTCCCTCAGTGGTCAACTATCAACCTCTCACCCACCTCCCTCAGTGGTCAACTATCAACCTCTCACCCACCTCCCTCAGTGGTCAACTGTCAACCTCTCACCCACCTCCCTCAGTGGTCAACTGTCAACCTCTCACCCACCTCCCTCAGTGGTCAACTATCAACCTCTCACCCACCTCCCTCAGTGGTCAACTATCAACCTCTCACCCACCTCCCTCAGTGGTCAACTATCAACCTCTCACCCACCTCCCTCAGTGGTCAACTGTCAACCTCTCACCCACCTCCCTCAGTGGTCAACTATCAACCTCTCACCCACCTCCCTCAGTGGTCAACTGTCAACCTCTCACCCACCTCCCTCAGTGGTCAACTGTCAACCTCTCACCCACCTCCCTCAGTGGTCAACTGTCAACCTCTCACCCACCTCCCTCAGTGGTCAACTGTCAACCTCTCACCCACCTCCCTCAGTGGTCAACTGTCAACCTCTCACCCACCTCCCTCAGTGGTCAACTGTCAACCTCTCACCCACCTCCCTCAGTGGTCAACTGTCAACCTCTCACCCACCTCCCTCAGTGGTCAACTGTCAACCTCTCACCCACCTCCCTCAGTGGTCAACTGTCAACCTCTCACCCACCTCCCTCAGTGGTCAACTGTCAACCTCTCACCCACCTCCCTCAGTGGTCAACTGTCAACCTCTCACCCACCTCCCTCAGTGGTCAACTGTCAACCTCTCACCCACCTCCCTCAGTGGTCAACTGTCAACCTCTCACCCACCTCCCTCAGTGGTCAACTGTCAACCTCTCACCCACCTCCCTCAGTGGTCAACTGTCAACCTCTCACCCACCTCCCTCAGTGGTCAACTATCAACCTCTCACCCACCTCCCTCAGTGGTCAACTATCAACCTCTCACCCACCTCCCTCAGTGGTCAACTGTCAACCTCTCACCCACCTCCCTCAGTGGTCAACTGTCAACCTCTCACCCACCTCCCTCAGTGGTCAACTATCAACCTCTCACCCACCTCCCTCAGTGGTCAACTATCAACCTCTCACCCACCTCCCTCAGTGGTCAACTATCAACCTCTCACCCACCTCCCTCAGTGGTCAACTATCAACCTCTCAGCCCCTGACCCCTGTACAGTGTCCCTCTCCACCACCCACCTGCAGGCGCTGCTCCTGTATGATCTCCACTTGTATAAATCTTTGATCAGCTAGGCCATCAAGACTCAGGTAAACCTTATCTATCAAGGAGAGTAATTGCATAATTACACAAGGATAAAACGCACATTTCATTTTACGAGACGCCATTATTCCCTTGGTAATCATAATGACGACAACAACAAGAACAGCAACAACAACAACAGGAACATCTAGTGGGACGGGCAGCCACTATACTGAGTGTGCGTTTTATCATATTCTAATTTTTCGTTGTGACTTCGTTATATGTGTATCTTCCTGGTGATGATGGTTGACGTGTCACCTACACACGTCTTCTGTAGGACATATCGCACCACATTTTCTATCTGCTAGCTGACGCGGCACAGGACACGCCCCAGTGTGAGGCCAAGTCATTGAAAAAGTAAAATGATGAGAAGAGTTAGTAAAGAAGAGAGAACACGAGGGAGAGTCTGCTCAGCTCCTCAGGCGTTCGTAAACGTGAGCCTTGACGGTGGGAAGGTCACAGGGGAAGTGGAATAACTGAAGGAGGAAGGATTGTTGACCGTTTTGTGGCGAGAATCAAGACGAAGGTATCACAATGACCAGTCTTCGTGTGGCTGACCTCCACACAGAAACTATGGCAAGATGAAGCCAGTCGCAGGCCAGGGTGAGGAGCTGGGGCAGACACAGGCAGCCCACACTGCGGTACTGGTAGCCGAGATGATAACTGTAGAACAGATCATGTGAAGCAACACACTCGACCTGGGAGGGTTATTGATGAGAGGTGACAAGAGAAGAGTCCACAAGATGATAGAGGGTTGGATTCCCCTCTGGCTAGATGATGGAGGGTTGGATTCCACTCTGCCTAGAGGATAGATGGATGACCTGCTATCCAGGAGAGCGAGTGTAGATAATGCTATGATGCTGGGGCAATGAACCATCCCTGTATCTATACATCTTCAGTTCTTAGGACGTAAGTTTTATTTAGGGTATAATATGTAGTTGAGTATAGCATAAAGTTATAACTAAAATATGAAGTTATTACACGAACTCCAACTTAGAAAACAACAACTAGAAAATGTGGTTTTGCAGTGTTGAGTGAGTGTGGCCAGGTCACTACCTCCCCATGCTGAGTGTGGCCAGGTCACTACCTCCCCATGCTGAGTGTGGCCAGGTCACTACCTCCCCATGCTGAGTGTGGCCAGGTCACTACCTCCCCATGCTCAGGTGTGTATGTTCAGTGAGAGAAAATGAACGAATTTCAGAATGAAATGAAGGAAGCTGAGTTGATGAATGCAGCAGAGCGAGATCGTGATACACAGCTGACTGGGTCAGTGAATGAATGAAGGAGGTCATACACGCAGAGAGGATGACTGCGGGGGACACAAGACGCCTTTACTGGTAAGAGGAAGAACTCACGCCATCGGTGGCTGCCAAGATAACTAAGATAACATTATGTTGTAGAGAACAGAGATAACATTATGTTGTAGAGAACAGAGATAACATTATGTTGTAGAGAACAGAGATAACATTATGTTGTAGAGAACAGAGATAATATTATGTTGTAGAGAACAGAGATAACATTATGTTGTAGAGAACAGAGATAACATTATGTTGTAGAGAACAGAGATAACATTATGTTGTAGAGAACAGAGATAACATTATGTTGTAGAGAACAGAGATAATATTATGTTGTAGAGAACAGAGATAACATTATGTTGTAGAGAACAGAGATAACATTATGTTGTAGAGAACAGAGATAACATTATGTTGTAGAGAACAGAGATAATATTATGCTGTAGAGAACAGAGATAACATTATGTTGTAGAGAACAGAGATAATATTATGTTGTAGAGAACAGAGATAACATTATGTTGTAGAGAACAGAGATAACATTATGTTGTAGAGAACAGAGATAATATTATGTTGTAGAGAACAGAGATAACATTATGTTGTAGAGAACAGAGATAATATTATGTTGTAGAGAACAGAGATAACATTATGTTGTAGAGAACAGAGATAACATTATGTTGTAGAGAACAGAGATAACATTATGTTGTAGAGAACAGAGATAACATTATGTTGTAGAGAACAGAGATAACATTATGTTGTAGAGAACATAGAGAACAGGAAAACAATTTTGTGAGGAGATGCTTTGCGCTACATTGCTCAGGCCGCTTTAGTGATGTCGACGACCACGTCATCAGATCTACACCGCCATGCTAACCTGACGTCACTGCTGACGTCACACCTGCGGCGTGTACACCCGACTCTCCACTGAGGGTGTTTACTGTCCCATCCTTCCCAAACGTCGGGGTTGCCAGCGGAACAAACATCCACCTTGACCTTAACTGGCTAACCTTACTAATGACGAACTGGGACCTTACCGTTGACAATGATACAAATTATATATATATATATATATATATATATATATATATATATATATATATATATATATATATATATATATATATATATATATTTTGCTTTGTCGCTGTCTCCCGCGTTTGCGAGGTAGCTCAAGGAAACAGACGAAAGAAATGGCCCAACCCACCCCCATACACATGCATATACATACGTCCACACACGCAAATATACATACCTACACAGCTTTCCATGGTTTACCCCAGACGCTTCACATGCCTTGATTCAATCCACTGACAGCACGTCAGCCCCGGTACACCACATCGCTCCAATTCACTCTATTCCTTGCCCTCCTTTCACCCTCCTGCATGTTCAGGCCCCGATCACACAAAATCTTTTTCACTCCATCTTTCCACCTCCAATTTGGTCTCCCTCTTCTCCTCGTTCCCTCCACCTCCGACACATATATCCTCTTGGTCAATCTTTCCTCACTCATTCTCTCCATGTGCCCAAACCATTTCAAAACACCCTCTTCTGCTCTCTCAACCACGCTCTTTTTATTTCCACACATCTCTTTTACCCTTACGTTACTTACTCGATTAAACCACCTCACACCACACATTGTCCTCAAACATCTCATTTCCAGCACATCCATCCTCCTGCGCACAACTCTATCCATAGTCCACGCCTCGCAACCATACAACATTGTTGGAACCACTATTCCTTCAAACATACCCATTTTTGCTTTCCGAGATAATGTTCTCGACTTCCACACATTCTTCAAGGCTCCCAGAATTTTCGCCCCCTCCCCCACCCTATGGGGGAGGGCAAGGAATAGAGTGAATTGGATCGATGTGGTATACCGGGGTTGACGTGCTGTCAGTGGATTGAATCAGGGAATGTGAAGCGTCTGGGGTAAAGCATGGAAAGCTGTGTAGGTATGTATATTTGCGTGTGTGGACGTATGTATATACATGTGTATGGGGGTGGGTTGGGCCATTTCTTTCGTCTGTTTCCTTGCGCTACCTCGCAAACGCGGAAGACAGCGACATAGCAAAAAAAAAAAAAAAAAAAAATATATATATATATATATATATATATATATATATATATATATATATATATATATATATATATTCCTATGAGTCCACGGGGAAAATATATATATATATATATATATATATATATATATATATATATATATATATATATATATATATATATTCCTATGAGTCCACGGGGAAAATATATATATATATATATATATATATATATATATATATATATATATATATATATATATATATATATTCCTATGAGTCCACGGGGAAAATATATATATATATATATATATATATATATATATATATATATATATATATATATATATATATATATATATATATATATATATATATATATTCCTATGAATCCACGGGGAAAATGAAACACGATAAGTTCCCAAGTGCACTTTCGTGTAATGATCACATCATCAGGGGCGATGCAAGAAAGAAATATAACAGTCAGTTATATCGTATAGAGTTGAACCCAAACCTTCCCTTGATATCATGAATCTTTCAGTTCTCCCTTTTAGTAATGATTTTGCTTCACTTTCCATGTTGCTTAAATACTTAATGTTAATGTAGCCATCAGCAATAACAATATATATAAAGAATGTCTTAAGCAGAAAATCATCAGAAAGTTCCGCAGGGTGCGTTTATAGAGTACCATATAGAAATTGCGATAAATTTTATGTTGGGCAGACTGGTAAGGATCTTTCTGTTTGGCTTAATCAACATAAACTGGTATCAGAACAGAAAAAGAATAAAATGCCTTCTTTATCATGTTAAAAAAATTATGATCATTAACTTTACCTCCTGTACCACGAGAAATATCATTAAATCTTCTATTATTAAACACACAAAGAATTGTAACATTGATATTAGAAAAGGTCTTTACCAGTCTAATTGCTTTACTGTTGATGAAATGTGTAAACAATTTCCTTTCTTGTCCACATGATAGATATCATGAAATACATATTGCCAGACTTGAACACACCCGACTTCCATTCTGGTAGTCACTTGTTTATCAAATGTCGTCCTAGCTACGTCTCTTCGTTGTATATCAACTGACTGTTATTTTCTCTCTTGTGTCTCCCCTGATGATGTGATTATTACACGAAAGTGCACTTGGGAACTTTCCGTGTTTCATTTTCCCCGTGGACTCACAGGAATATAACTATATATCTTTCATATTATTTGCCATTTCCCGCATTAGCGAGGTAGTGTTAAGAACAGAGGACTGGGCCTTTGAGGGAATATCTTCACCTGGCTCCCTGCCCTGTGAGGAGGGGAGATGCAGGCAGATGTAAGTGTGGGATAAGGATGGTGTGTCGCAATGTGTGGGTGTGGTGGCAGGTGTTTGCCACATGTTGGTATGTGTCACAATGTGTGGGTGTGGTGGCAAGTGTGTGCCACATGTTGGTATGTGTCACAATGTGTGGGTGTGGTGGCAGGTGTGTGCCACATGTTGGTATGTGTCACAATGTGTGGGTGTGGTGGCAGGTGTGTGCCACATGTTGGTATGTGTCACAATGTGTGGGTGTGGTGGCAAGTGTGTGCCACATGTTGGTATGTGTCACAATGTGTGGGTGTGGTGGCAGGTGTGTGCCACGTCACAATGTGTGGGTGTGGTGGCAAGTGTGTGCCACATGTTGGTATGTGTCACAATGTGTGGGTGTGGTGGCAGGTGTGTGCCACATGTTGGTATGTGTCACAATGTGTGGGTGTGGTGGCAGGTGTGTGCCACATGTTGGTATGTGTCACAATGTGTGGGTGTGGTGGCAAGTGTGTGCCACATGTTGGTATGTGTCACAATGTGTGGGTGTGGTGGCAGGTGTGTGCCACATGTTGGTATGTGTCACAATGTGTGGGTGTGGTGGCAGGTGTGTGCCACATGTTGGTATGTGTCACAATGTGTGGGTGTGGTGGCAAGTGTGTGCCACATGTTGGTATGTGTCACAATGTGTGGGTGTGGTGGCAGGTGTGTGCCACATGTTGGTATGTGTCACAATGTGTGGGTGTGGTGGCAGGTGTGTGCCACATGTTGGTATGTGTCACAATGTGTGGGTGTGGTGGCAAGTGTGTGCCACATGTTGGTATGTGTCACAATGTGTGGGTGTGGTGGCAGGTGTGTGCCACATGTTGGTATGTGTCACAATGTGTGGGTGTGGTGGCAGGTGTGTGCCACATGTTGGTACCACAAGAGCAGGAGCCTCAGCCAGGCTCTGGGCCTCACCAACACATCCCGGGTAACAATGACAAAAGCAAATCCATAGTGGGGGAGGGCTCTAGCGGGGGGGGGGGCGAAATGAGGAAAGTATGAGTCGTGGTAGAATGGCGGATCGTGGGGGGGGGGGGTGAGGGTTGTTGTTGTGATGGTGATGGGAGTGTGATGGGGGGTGAGGGTTGTTGTTGTGATGGTGATGGGAGTTGGGTGGGGGTTAGGGTGGTGTGAGGGGTGGGGTGAGGAGTGGGAGGGGAGAAAAGAGAGCACAGTGTGTGGGGAGAAGAGAGTTAGATGTATGGGGTAAAGGTGTACTGTGGGGGGGGGGGGTAATACTGTGGTGTTGTAGGAGGGTTTGTGAGGAGGGAGTGATGGAGGTGAGTGATGGGGAGTGGTGGAGGGGAGGTGAGTGATGGGAAGTGGTGGAGGGGAGGGGAGTGATGGGAAGTGGTGGAGGGGAGGGGAGTGATGGGAAGTGGTGGAGGGGAGGTGAGTGATGGGAAGTGGTGGAGGGGAGGTGAGTGATGGGAAGTGGTGGAGGGGAGGTGAGTGATGGGGAGTGGTGGAGGGGAGGGGAGTGATGGGGAGTGGTGGAGGGGAGGTGAGTGATGGGAAGTGGTGGAGGGGAGGTGAGTGATGGGGAGTGGTGGAGGGGAGGTGAGTGATGGAGAGTGGTGGAGGGGAGGTAGTTGTTGAAAGAGTGGAGGAGACGGACATAAGGGGTAGGGCTAGGGGGTAGGGCTAGGGGGTAGTGTTAGGGGGTAGCGTTTGGAGGTAGAGGAAGGAGGCAGTGTTAGGGTAAGGAGGTAAGGAGCAGTGTTGGAGGTAGAGCTATGGGAGAGTGTAATGAGGGTAGAGCACTATTCTCTATATAAGTCAAGTGTTGTAGATCATGTTGTGAATATAATCACAATCTGATGCTGGGTACACGGGGGGGGGGGGGGTAGCAGGGGGGTGTGTGTGGGGGGGGGTGATGGTCTGGTGTTTATGTCTGCACCCACCCAGCCCCCCCCCGCCCCCCCACTCAGGGTTTACTGAAGTACACACACATGGTGGGGTTGGTCCTCACCGTGACACACACACACATGGTGGGGTTGGTCCTCACCTGACACATGGTTCAGTGTTGTGTACACAACCAGGTTATAACCCAGCCTCTTACAACATTACAACACTGGCAATATAACATGGTGTAGCCCTCCTCCTGCCACACTCACCCGCTCCCCAGCCCCGCTCCCCAGCCCCGGCCTCAGCCCCGCACCCCAGCCCCGCTCCCCAGCCCCGGCCTCAGCCCCGCTCCCCAGCCCCGCTCCCTAGCCCCGGCCTCAGCCCCAGGACCCCCTCCCCCACCAAGAGTCTGGCTAAGCCTTCGCCATTAATCATATAGGATTCCAGTGGGGGAGGGGAGAGGGAGGGAGAGAGAGAGAGAGAGAGAGAGATAGAGAGAGAGGCACATGTAGTCCCACATGTTAGTAACATCCTCTGGTAAACACTTCATATATCATAACTTCAATGTCAAATGTTCTATGTCTAATCTCTGTCACCCTTGTCTTATATATGGATTCTTTCTAACCTCATCATAAATCATTTCAAAATTCTCTATTATTTCTAATTTTTGTCCAGCCTTGCATCCATGTTCTAATCTCTTCTAATCCTGAGTCTAAGTTTTAATCCCTACTAATCCTAAGTGTAATCCCTAAATCCCTTTCATCTTATATTTCAACTCCACATACTTATAATTCTTTATCACGCCTCCAAATCCCTGTAATCCTAACTCTAAATCCCACTTATGTTATACCTAAACTCTGAATCCCAGTAATCCCACACCTAATCCCTTAATCCCAATAATCTTAGTACATAGATTTCAAATTCCTCTAATTCTATATCAAGATTCTAAATCTCCAGTTGTTAACACGTGTTGGGGTTGCCAAACATGACACCACCAAGATAACCTACATAACACCAAGATAACATACATAACACCAAGATAACATACATAACACCAAGATAGCAGACATAACACTAAGATAACACACATAACACCAAGAAATCATACATACCACCACCAAGATAACATACATAACACTAAGATAATATACATAACACCAAGACAACATACATAACACCACCAAGATAACACACACACCAAGAAATCGTACATACCACCACCAAGATAACATACATAACAACACCGAGAGAGCATACGCAACACCAAGATAACACATCACCATGATAACAAACATAACACCACCAAGATGATATACATAACACCAAGATAACATATATAACCACCTAGAAAATATACATAACACCAAAATAACATGCATAATAGCACCTAGATAACATACGTATCACCAAGATAACATATAACACCAAGATAATATACGTAACACCAAGATAACGTACATAACACCAAGATAACATATATAACACCATCTAGATAATATGCATAACACCAAGATAACTTAGATAACACCAAGATAACGGACATGACAGCACTATAACAGAAATAACACGATAAAATACGTGACACTACTATAGCAGATAGAACAAAAGGAAAACAAACAGAACAAGATATCAGATGTGACGGTACAACAGATAGTGCAGTAAGATATCAGATGTGACGGTACGACAACAGATAGTGCAGTAAGATATCAGATGTGACGGTACGACAACAGATAGTGCAGTAAGATATCAGATGTGACGGTACGACAACAGATAGTGCAGTAAGATATCAGATGTGACGGTACGACAACAGATAGTGCAGTAAGATATCAGATGTGACGGTACGACAACAGATAGTGCAGTAAGATATCAGATGTGACGGTACGACAACAGATAGTGCAGTAAGATATCAGATGTGACGGTACGACAACAGATAGTGCAGTAAGATATCAGATGTGACGGTACGACAACAGATAGTGCAGTAAGATATCAGATGTGACGGTACGACAACAGATAGTGCAGTAAGATATCAGATGTGACGGTACGACAACAGATAGTGCAGTAAGATATCAGATGGATCACTAAGATACTAAATGAAACAAAAAGAAAGATGTAAATCAAAGCTATCATACATAACACCAAGATGATAAATCCAGCAACATGATAACAAATAACACCAAGATGATACATCCAGCAACATAATAACAAATGAACCAAACCAGATAAAGAAGATAGCGGTAATAAACAACAATAAAACTAACAAAAACTAAGGTAAAAGATATGATATCAAGATATCATATGTAACATCATGATGACAGGTATATTTCTAAGATATAACTCTGATACCATATGTAACACTAAGATAACAATCACTAAGATAAGAAATCTAACCCTCTATAAGCAGATGTAATACTGAGATAAGAAACAACGAAGATAACATACCATACACTAAGCCGATGCAGCCCTAAGATAACATATCACTTTAGTAATGTATATAACACAATGAAGATATATGTGACACTAAGATAACATAGATAACAATAAGACAATGTAACACTAAAATAACATGAGTATGGCTAACATAATATATATAACATAAACATAACATAAAGAAAACATAAAGAAAATATAAAGATAACATAAAGATAATATAAAGATAACAAAGTGTGTGGCTTTCATTTCACAAATTACGAATGATTATAGAAAATATCTGATGTTTTCATGTAGTGGTGGGAGATATAGGAGGGGGGGGGGGGGTCGATATCTGGGGTAGTGGCAGAAGCCAAGGTTGGGGACGTATGGCCCGTCTCACACACACACACACACACACACACACACACATACACACACACACACCACACACACACACACACACACACACACACACACACACCACACACACACACACCACACACACACACACACACACACACACACACACACACACACGACACACACACACACCACACACACACCACACACACACACACACACACACACACACCACACACACACACACACACACACACCACACACACACACACACACACATACACACACACACACACACACACACACACACACACACACACACACCACACACACACACACACACACACACACACCACACACACACACACACCACACACACACACACACACCACACACACACACACACACATACACACACACACACACACACACCACACACACACACACACACACACACACACACACACACACCACACACACACACACACACATACACACACACACACACACACACACACACACACACACACACACACACACACCACACACACACACACACACACACACACCACACACACACACACCACACACACACACACACACCACACACACACACACACACACACATACACACACACACACACACACACACACACACACACACACACACACACACACACACACACACACACACACACACACACACACACACACACACACACACACACACCACACACAAATACAAGGCCTTCAAGGAGCAAAGCACCAGTGAAGGTACGATGTTTGTTTTAACTACAATAAATCATGGTAGGCTCCCCGGCCTGGGTAGGCTCCCCAGCTTGGGTAGGCTCCCCAGCCTGGGTAGGCTCCCAGCCTGGGAAGGCTCCCCGGCCTGGGGAGGATCACTGGGGAGCAGTACGTGATAGATCAGTTTTCACGGTTGTTAATGTTGACGTTTCTTGTGTGGGTAATGACGTATTTGTGGTGTACGGGGAGGGAGTTGTACAGTAGTGTACGGGGAGGGAGTTGTACAGTGGTGTACGGGGAGGGAGTTGTACAGTGGTGTACGGGGAGGGAGTTGTACAGTGGTGCACGGGGAGGGAGTTGTACAGTGGTGTACGGGGAGGGAGTTGTACAGTGGTGTACGGGGAAGGAGTTGTACAGTGGTGTACGGGAAGGGAGTTGTACAGTGGTGTACGGGGAGGGAGTTGTACAGTGGTGTACGGGGAGGGAGTTGTGCAGTGGTGAGGCATCATCATCTGGACATTCTCTGTTATGATACAAGTTTCAGTCATGTGTGTGTATGTGCTCCACACTCACTGTTTCATAACTTTATTCATCTGGTTCATCTGCTGGCACCCACTAGGTAAGTGCTTCTTTTTATTCTTTCTTACAAGTTTCTTCTGTAATTTCCTGTTATGTTCTCTGGTTGTTCTGTTCCTATGTTCTCTGGTTGTTCTGTTCCTATGTTCTCTGGTTGTTCTGTTCCCACAACCTTCGAAGAACAACCGCTCACTGTCTACGTCATCAATGTGATTTAGAAGTTTAGATATACTGACACGTCACCCTTCACTCCTCTTTCTTTAATGGTGTGCAAGGTTAAAGGTTCTTGCTTTTCCCTATAGGTCGTCTCTCTTGATTCCGGTTCCATCTTTGTTGTCTTCCTCTAGACCTTCTCTATAAGTTCTTTGTGCTTTTATACACGGTAATGGTTAAGGGACGCACACTACGGTAATGGTTAAGGGACGCACACTACGGTAATGGTTAAGGAACGCACACTACGGTAATGGTTAAGGGACGCACACTACGGTAATGGTTAAGGGACGCACACTACGGTAATGGTTAAGGGACGCATATTTTGATCTTGACGTAATGTAGGAAGTGGCCAGTGAGCGAGCTGAAGCCTTCGTTCGCCACAGAACAGAACGAGTTTGTAATATTTACCTTCACCATTTCGTTGCTTTGCTATAGTCTTAAAGTGGGACTGGCCACAACCTGGGGACGATGCCAGGCCCCAAGTTCCTCTCACACACAGCTGGGGACGATGCCAGGCCCCAAGTTCCTCTCACACAGCTGGGGACGATGCCAGGCCCCAAGTTCCTCTCACACACACCTTCTATCCCGCTGGATGAGGGTCGTACAGCGGCCATCCTTGACTGCCTCCCATCGTCATTACATCTACTCCCGTGAGTTTCCTTAGTCATGTATCATACCAACTGTGGAGTTTGTCTCGGTCCCCTTGTATGCTCATGCAATCCTCATCACTTTTCAATCCCAGCATAACTTTCGCAATATGTGTGAACATGTTCCAGTAATGGTCCCGTCTCCGGGAAGTCATTCACGTGAATCGAGAGCGATGTCCCAGAGCAGATCCCTGCAGCATGCCACCTCAACCCATCGTGTGAAGAAGCCCTCAGATGTAGCCTGTGTTTCCCTCTGTAACAATGATTCTATATCCGTTGAAGGACTTTCCCATCTATATCATCCAGGAGATCTATCGTCTTTATCGGTCTCCTGTGTGGTACAGTGTCAAATGCTTTTTGGCAGACCAGGTACAGACAGTCTACCCAGCCTTCTCTTCTGTCTAATACGAAACTCATTCTCTCGTACAAATCGAATTTCATCATGAAATCTGAAGATCCCATAACGCATGACCTCCTCCCCTGAAACCGTCTTGTGTCTTTCTTGTGGAATTCTTCCTACATCATGAAGTCATCCATTTACCCTTTGGTGATCTGTACCAGCACCTTACACACGCCTGCCTGCTCTACATACATACGCTCCTAACCCACTGCTTTGATCCAATGTTTTGATCCACTACTATGATCCACAGGTATAATCCTCAGCTACGATTCTAAGCTATAATCTACAACTATAATCCACAGCTATAATCGTCTACTATAATCCACAGCTATAATCGTCAGCTAAAGGCCACAGGTACAAA
>NC_092234.1:39195004-39207504 GCF_036320965.1 Panulirus ornatus | reverse complement strand
GCTTGCTACTGTCCTTGAAGGGGGGCGTGTCTTCCTTCCCTCCCCTCTGCTGTCTACTGGCTGAGACGGTAATGAAACAGACTCATCTGGACGCCCGTTGGTCGGTGACGGAGAAATAGGGCGGAGCTTTATATTAGGTCTTGAGCCGTATTGGTTCATCACGGTGACATCAGCTGGTGTTCATTGGTTGTCCACGGGCAACTGGGCGTGGCTTCTTAGCGTTTCTAGATACTGACTGGTATAGTGAGGCTAGTGGGGCGGGGTTAGCAGGATGGAAAGTTTCTGATTAGTAAAAAGATTATTAATATTTCTGGTCAGTCATCAGTGACGCCTCCACACTGACCAATAACAACTTTACTTTTTCATTCCACCACGCACTACCATTTCTCATCTGCCCACCTCCCACCATTCTCATGCCACACGCATGTGTCGCGCATGCCATCACTGCTTCCCTGGATACCTCCCATTCCTCACTCACTCCCCTTCATTCATTATCACCATTTGCCATCATACATCTCATCTTTCCTGATATTCCTTTACACAAGTCTCTTCTCCAAGCTCACCTCCTCTCACCGCTCACTGATGCACGACATTGTTCACTGTTTTCTGAAAACCTGTACAGACGTCGCACCAGCTGCCCGTCTCAGTGTATTCACATCCAGAAGTCTCCCTCGTAAATGTCTATCAGACAGAATTAACAAGTAATCCAATAATGACGTTGACCATCTCTCCTACTTGTGTACGTCCACCTTTTTAAACCAGGTATTTTCAATCACCAGCCCTTTCTTCAGCACACAGCTACACAAGCTGTTCACCATTTCCCTTTACAACACTGAAGACCCCATGCATACCAATTATTCCCTCAACTGCCACATTACTCATCTTTGCATTCAAATCACCCATCACCGTAACCCGGTCTCTTGCATCAAAGCTGCTAACACACTCATTCAGCTGCTCCCAAAACACTTGCCTCTCATGATCTTTCTTCACATGACCAGGTACACAGGCACCAATAATCACCCATCTCTCTCCATCCACTTTCAGTTTTACCCATATCAATCTAGAGTTTACTTTTTTATACTCTATCATCACACACTATCCTGACCATCATTTGTACATCACTATCCTGACCATCATGTGTACATCACTATCCTGACCATCATTTGTACAATACTATCCTGACCATCATCTGTACATCACTATCCTGACCATCATGTGTACATCACTATCCTGACCATCATTTGTACATCACTATCCTGACCATCATCTGTACATCACTATCCTGACCATCATGTGTACATCACTATCCTGACCATCATCTGTACATCACTATCCTGACCATCATCTGTACATCACTATCCTGACCATCATGTGTACATCACTATCCTGACCATCATCTGTACATCACTATCCTGACCATCATCTGTACATCACTGTGTATGAGCCACTCGTAACGTCTTGAAATGTTCAGTTGTCTGGATTTTTGAAGTATTTGAGGCAGGAGTAGGAGGAGGAGGAGGAGGGAGGGACTTTGCGGTGGGGGTGCTGGGGTGGAGGGATGGAGGTGTCCGGCTTCTGGGGTGTTCATCTTGGCGGGGGAGGATGTTCCGAACGCCCCAGGGACTGGAGGGAGGTGGAGGCTGAATGCTGGGTTTGATTTCTATTGTTTGGTCAGAACGACAACAAAAGGACGTAAATTTTGATCGGTTGACGAAAATTGGTGACGGGAATGGTAGTAACTAGGCGTGGGGCGACCAGGCATGGGGTTACCAGGCGCGGTGCTACCAGGCGTGGGGCTACCAGTCGTGGGGCTACCAGGTGTGGGGCTACCTGGTGTGGGACTATGGTGGGTGAAGACCAGTTCTGGGGAGATTCCGGGGACACAACTGTCTCCAGAGAAAGTACTGACCCAGGGGAGACTACAACCTCCATCAGTATTGATAATGTACAGTGTACACCGTCAGTATTGATAATGAACAGTGTACACCTCCGTCAGTATTGATAATGTACAGTGTACACCCCCTTCAGTATTGATAATGTACAGTGTACACCTACGTCACTATTGATAATGTACAGTGTACACCTCCGTCAGCATTGATAATGTACAGTGTACACCGTCAGTATTGATAATGTACAGTGTACACCGTCAGTATTGAAATGTACAGTGTACACCGTCAGTATTGATAATGTACAGTGTACACCTCCGTCAGCATTGATAATGTACAGTGTACACCTCCGTCAGCATTGATAATGTACAGTGTACACCATCAGTATTGATAATGTACAGTGTACACCTCCGTCAGTATTGATAATGTACAGTGTACACCGTCAGTATTGATAATGTACAGTGTACACCTCTGTCAGTATTGATAATGTACAGTGTACACCTCCGTCAGTATTGATAATGTACAGTGTACACCGTCAGTATTGATAATGTACAGTGTACACCTCCGTCAGTATTGATAATGTACAGTGTACACCATCAGTATTGATAATGTACAGTGTACACCTCCGTCAGTATTGATAATGTACAGTGTACACCATTAGTATTGATAATGTACAGTGTGCAGCCTACACCAGTAAATGCATGGTGTACACAGTACAGCCTCCGCTCGTAGTACAAAGTGTACTGTACACAACAGAGTGTATCGTGTCCACAAATGCCGGGAAAATGTATTAGTTTCGAGATTCAGACGTTTACATTTGGTCTTGTTCATGTTGTTGTTGTTGTTGTTGTTGTTTATGATGTTCTTATCATTGTCAGAGCAGTTACTGACGTGACCCACCTGGAGGTATTGTGGGGGCGTCATCATCACTATGTTGTACCTGGTCAGTATGTGGTGTGAGGCCAGGCAGGACCCACACTCGAACAAGCGCCATCATCATATACAACATGATGAAGACACTCGTGACATACCCGACCACTGCACAGCCCAGCAGGCGGCCCACACATCCACCAGCCCAGCAGGCGGCCCACACATCCACCTGCCCAGCAGGCGGCCCACACATCCACCAGGCCAGCAGGCGGCCCACACATCCACCAGGCCAGCAGGCGGCCCACACTGAGGTCGTGCTGGTGCCAGAGGCTGGAGGACGCCCGTCTGACTGCTGAGCATCATACTGCACAGTGGAGAGACCAGAGGCACCAGGGTGACTGCTGCTAACATTGCCACTGGGAAGCGACGGTTGTGTCATGACCGTCCAAACAAAATATGACAGAGGCAGATGTGCACGAGAGGAACGTGTGGCAGGTGTGGAGGCAGATGTGCACGAGAGGAACGTGTGGCAGGTGTGGAGGCAGATGTGCACGAGAGGAACGTGTGGCAGGTGTGGAGGCAGATGTGCACGAGAGGAACGTGTGGCAGGTGTGGAGGCAGATGTGCACGAGAGGAACGTGTGGCAGGTGTGGAGGCAGATGTGCACGAGAGGAACGTGTGGCAGGTGTGGAGGCAGATGTGCACGAGAGGAACGTGTGGCAGGTGTGGAGGCAGATGTGCACGAGAGGAACGTGTGGCAGGTGTGGAGGCAGATGTGCACGAGAGGAACGTGTGGCAGGTGTGGAGGCAGATGTGCACGAGAGGAACGTGTGGCAGGTGTGGAGGCAGATGTGCACGAGAGGAACGTGTGGCAGGTGTGGAGGCAGATGTGCACGAGACGAAGATGCTTGATGGTCCAGACCATCATCACAACACAGGTCAAGATTCAGCAAGGGTTGTGACGGGTCATCTGACGTGTGTGTGAGGTTGTGGAACTGCGTGTGTTGTATCGCCAGCATCAACACTACGTGAGCCCTGGGTGACCATCAACACTGCGGCCTGGGTGACCATCAACACTGAGGCCTGGGTGACCATCAACACTGCGGCCTGGGTGACCATCAACACTGCGGCCTGGGTGACCACCAACACTGAGGCCTGGGTGACCATCAACACTGAGGCCTGGGTGACCACCAACACTGCGGCCTGGGTGACCATCAACACTGCAGCCTGGGTGACCATCAACACTGCGGCCTGGGTGACCACCAACACTGAGGCCTGGGTGACCATCAACACTGAGGCCTGGGTGACCATCAACACTGCGGCCTGGGTGACCACCAACACTGAGGCCTGGGTGACCATCAACACTGAGGCCTGGGTGACCACCAACACTGAGGCCTGGGTGACCATCAACACTGAGGCCTGGGTGACCACCAACACTGCGGCCTGGGTGACCATCAACACTGAGGCCTGGGTGACCACCAACACTGCGGCCTGGGTGACCACCAACACTGAGGCCTGGGTGACCATCAACACTGAGGCCTGGGTGACCATCAACACTGAGGCCTGGGTGACCATCAACACTGAGGCCTGGGTGACCATCAACACTGAGGCCTGGGTGACCATCAACACTGAGGCCTGGGTGACCATCAACACTGAGGCCTGGGTGACCATCAACACTGAGGTCTGGGTGACCATCAACACTGAGGCCTGGGTGACCATCAACACGACGCAGTCTTACGTGTGTGTGTGTGTGTGTGTGTGTGTGTGTGTGTGTGTGTGTGAGGTCACACTGGTCATCATCATGGTGTGAGGTCACACTGGTCATCATCATGGTGTGGGGTCACACTGGTCATCATCATGATGTGAGGTCACACTGGTCATCATCATGGTGTGGGGTCACACTGGTCATCATCATGATGTGAGGTCACACTGGTCATCATCATGGTGTGGGGTCACACTGGTCATCATCATGGTGTGAGGTCACACTGGTCATCATCATGGTGTGGGGTCACACTGGTCATCATCATGATGTGAGGTCACACTGGTCATCATCATGGTGTGAGGTCACACTGGTCATCATCATGGTGTGGGGTCACACTGGTCATCATCATGGTGTGAGGTCACACTGGTCATCATCATGGTGTGGGGTCACACTGGTCATCATCATGGTGTGAGGTCACACTGGTCATCATCATGATGTGAGGTCACACTGGTCATCATCATGGTGTGGAGTCACACTGGTCATCATCATGGTGTGAGGTCACACTGGTCATCATCATGGTGTGAGGTCACACTGGTCATCATCATGATGTGAGGTCACACTGGTCATCATCATGGTGTGGGGTCACACTGGTCATCATCATGGTGTGGGGTCACACTGGTCATCATCAAGGTGGGAGGTCACACTGCTCATCATCATGGTGTGAGGTCACACTGCTCATCATCATGGTGTGAGGTTACACTGGTCATCTTCATGGTGTGAGGTCACACTGGTCATCATCATGGTGTGGGGTCACACTGGTCATCATCATGGTGTAAGGTCACACTGGTCATCATCATGGTGTGAGGTCACACTGGTCATCGTCATGGTGTGAGGTCACAATGGTCATCATAGTGTTGTGATGTCACAATGGTCATCATCATGATGTGAGGTCACACCGGTCATCATCATGGTGTGAGGTCACACTGGTCATCATCATGGTGTGAGGTCACACTGGTCATCATCATGGTGTGAGGTCAGACTGGTCATCATCATGGCGTGAGGTCACACTGGTCATGATCATGGTGTGAGGTCACACTGGTCATCTTCATGGTGTGAGGTCACACTGGTCATCATGGTGTGGGGTCACACTGGTCATCATCAAGGTGTGAGGTCACTATGATCATCATCATGGTGTGAGGTCACACTGGTCATCATCAAGGTGTGGGTTCACACTGGTCATCATGATGTTAGGTCACACTGGTCATCATCATGGTGTGAGGTCACACTGGTTATCATCATGGCGTGGGTTCACACTGGTCATCATCATGGTGTGAGGTCACACTGGTCATCATGATGTGAGGTCACACTGGCCATCATCATGGTGTGAGGTCACAATGGTCATCACATGGTGTGGGCTCACACTGGTCATCATCATGGTATGAGGTCACACTGGTCATCATCGTGGTGTGGGGTCACATTGGTCATCATCATGGTGTGAGGTCACACTGGTTATCTTCATGGTGTGATGTCACACTGGTCATCCTCATGGTGTGAGGTCACACTGGTCATCATCATGGTGAGAGATCACACTGGTCATCATGGTGTGAGGTCACACTGGTCATCATCATGGTGTGGGTTCACACTGGTCATCATGATGTTAGGTCACACTGGTCATCATCATGGTGTGGGCTCACACTGGTCATCATCATGGTGTGGGCTCACACTGGTCATCATCATGGTGTAGGGTCACACTGGTCATCGTCATGATGTGAGGTCACACTGGTCATCATCTTGGTGTGAGGTCACACTGGTCATCATCATAGTGTGAGGTCACACTGGTCATCATCATGGTGTGAGGTCACACTGGTTATCATCATGGTGTGAGGTCACACTGGTCATCATCATGGTGTGGGGTCACACTGGTCATCGTCATGGCGTGAGGTCACACTGGTCATCATCTTAGGGTGAGGTCACACTGGTCATCATCATGGTGTGAGGTCACACTGGTCATCATCATGGTGTGGGGTCACACTGGTCATCATCATGGTGTGGGGTCACACTGGTCATCATCATGGTGTGAGGTCACACCGGTCATCATCATGGTGTGGGGTCAAACTGGTCATCATCATGGCGTGGGGTCACACTGGTCATCATCATGGTGTGGGGTCACACTGGTCATCATCATGGTGTGAGGTCACACTGGTCATCATCATGGCGTGGGGTCACACTGGTCATAATCATGGTGTGAGGTCACACTGGTTCATGTGTGTACTGACTTGTAGGTCGAGTGCTCAGGGTCACCACACGTTGCCCTCTGCTCCCGCTGTCACAAGATCTTTGAATTACCGTCACATGCGTGGGATGCGTCACCGTCACATGCGTGGGTTGCGTCACCGTCACGTGCGTGGGATGCGTCACCGTCACGATTTGATGGGAGCGTATTCACTGCTAGATGTGTCGGCGGCAGTGACGTGCAGCTTACAGTTCACTGCTCTCAGTTGGCAGTGATGATGGTCGAGGGTTTATGACCTATGTACACCACACAGGGCCAGGCGGGGGTATGAGCTGCTGTACCGCATCACACTCCTGCATGACTGAGGAACGCATGACAGAAACGCATGACTGAGGAACGCATGACAGAGAAACGTATGACTGAGGAACGCATGACTAAGGAACGCATGACAGAGAAACGTATGACTGAGGAACGCATGACTGAGGAACGCATGACAGAGAAACGTATGACTGAGGAACGCATGACTGAGGAACGCATGACAGAGAAACGTATGACTGAGGAACGCATGACAGAGGAACGCATGACAAAGAAACGCGTGACTGAGGAACGCATGACTGAGGAACGCATGACTGAGGAACGCATGACTGAGGAACGTATGACTGAGGAACGCATGACAGAGGAACGCATGACAAAGAAACGCGTGACTGAGGAACGCATGACTGAGGAACGCATGACTGAGGAACGCATGACTGAGGAACGCATGACAGAGAAACGTATGACTGAGGAACGCATGACAGAAACGCATGACAAAGAAACGCGTGACTGAGGAACGCATGACTGAGGAACGCATGACTGAGGAACGCATGACTGAGGAACGCATGACTGAGGATTAGGTTCAGAAGTTACCACAAGACACAAGCGTCACAAGTAAGGGTCGTCCTCATGGTTGCTGGCCTGATGTACACAACACAACCCCAGGCCGTGTGTACACAACACAACACCAGGCCTGATGTACACAACACAACACCAGGCCTGATGTACACAACACAACACCAGGCCGTGTGTACACAACACAACACCAGGCCTGATGTACACAACACAACACCAGGCCTGATGTACACAACACAACACCAGGCCGTGTGTACACAACACAACACCAGGCCTGATGTACACAACACAACACCAGGCCTGATGTACACAACACAACACCAGGCCTGATGTACACAACACAACACCAGGCCTGATGTACACAACACAACACCAGGCCGTGTGTACACAACACAACACCAGGCCGTGTGTACACAACACAACACCAGGCCGTGTGTACACAACACAACACCAGGCCTGATGTACACAACACAACACCAGGCCGTGTGTACACAACACAACACCAGGCCTGATGTACACAACACAACACCAGGCCATGTGTACACAACACAACACCAGGCCTGATGTACACAACACAACACCAGGCCTGATGTACACAACACAACACCAGGCCTGATGTACACAACACAACACCAGGCCGTGTGTACACAACACAACACCAGGCCGTGTGTACACAACACAACACCAGGCCGTGTGTACACAACACAACACCAGGCCGTGTGTACACAACACAACACCAGGCCGTGTGTACACAACACAACACCAGGCCTGATGTACACAACACAACACCAGGCCGTGTGTACACAACACAACACCAGGCCGTGTGTACACAACACAATACCAGGCCGTGTGTACACAACACAACACCAGGCCGTGTGTACACAACACAACACCAGGTGTGCAGGTTGTGAAGGCAATATGTACGTGTAGGGTCGGTCACCTGCTGGTGTTGTGGCCTCACACCTCACTATCTTCACCTCAACCACAACTTCCATACAGAAGATGTGGCACCGGGCACGGCGCCCCACACTTCATGATGACTGGACTGAACACACACTCACACTCACAACATCTTCCATCATCCATGATTGAAGAACAACAACACAATGTTCTCCAAGTTGATGAACAAGACCGTAGAAGCTCCCGAATCTGTGCAAACGATATTCAGTATAACTGATATGTTATCAGTGTAGCTGATGTTGTGTCATCAGTGTAGCTGATGGTTGTGTCATCAGTGTAGCTGATGGTTGTGTCATCAGTGTAGCTGATGTTGTGTCATCAGTGTAGCTGATGGTTGTGTCATCAGTGTAGCTGATGGTTGTGTCATCAGTGTAGCTGATGTTGTGTCATCAGTGTAGCTGATGGTTGTGTCATCAGTGTAGCTGATGGTTGTGTCATCAGTGTAGCTGATGGTTGTGTCATCAGTGTAGCTGATGGTTGTGTCATCAGTGTAGCTGATGGTTGTGTCATCAGTGTAGCTGATGGTTGTGTCATCAGTGTAGCTGATGGTTATGAGTGTAGCTATGATAATGATAAACAAGTTGTAAATGACACAATGACAAAGAAATATAGAATACAATATCAAAACAAAGGTTCAAAATGTTCATCTCACTTGTTCATAACTGTTCACACAATGTTCATCTTCCCAATTGTTCATAACTGTTCACTTCAACACTGTTGATGGTCACACACGACACACTGGTCTTAGGTTGAGAATGAAAGAAACACACAAACACACACACACACACACACACACACACACCACACCACACACACCACACCACACACACACACACACACACACACACCACACCACACACACCACACCACACACACACACACACACACACACACACACACACACCACACCACACACACACACACACACACACACACACACACACACACCACACCACACACACCACACCACACACACACACACACACACACACACACACCACACACACACACCACACCACACACACACACACACACACACACACACACACACCACACCACACACACACACCACACACACACACACACACACACACACACACACACCACACACACACACACACACCACACACACACACACACACACACACACACACACACACACACACACACACACACACCACACACCACACACACACACACACACACACACACCACACACACACACACACACCACACATACCACACACCACACACACACACACACACACACCACACACACACACACACACACACACACACACCACACATACCACACACCATACACACACACACACACACACACACACACACACACACACACACACACACACACAATACTTGGCCAGGTCCTCAGGTCATGCGGCAAGTGAAGCACCCTAGCAATGTACAGCCTGCGTCATTACTGCACGATGTACATTGTACAGCCTCCTCAATTGTGTACTGTGTACAGTGAAGAGCCTCCGTCTGTATTGTACTGTGTGCAGCATACAACCTCCCTCAGAGGAGTTATAGTGCACATTATACAACCTCCATCAGCAGTGACCATACAACAGCCTCCCTCAGTTATGAACCTGAGCACCTAGCAAACAGTGTGGCAACAGTTGTGTACCTGTGTACCTGATGGACTGTGCAGCACAGGTGTGTACCTGTGTACTTGATGGACTGCACAAGAGTTGTGCACCTGTGCGCCTGATGGAGTGTGCAGCTGTAGTTGTGCTCCTGTGTACTTTGTGTACCTGTGCACCTGATGGAGTGTGCAGCAGCAGTTGTACATACAGACCAACTTTTAATTAGCTGCTGTGCCAGGGGAAGGAAAACATCGGCCGGCCATATGGCAACACCGGCGGGCCCACCAACACCGGGTATGGAGCCTTACTATTCCCTCCCTCCCTCCCTCCCTCCCTCACGCACTTTATCATATCTTCTACTTCAAGAAGGATGGACGATTATATCAGTTTTACGGTAGACAAACCTCCATATGTTCACATAGTTCTTACTAGTTCTAACGAAACGAAGAAATGGCTGAAATGAACGTTGTTATCCATCAGCGTAATAATGAAACACTCATGGCGATTTCCATCGGCATATTCCATCATCTGGAGACATCCGGCAGCTGCGTCGTGACGTCAGACCCCGTACCTGGGGATCAATGGCTATAATCTTTTCCAGCACATTACTACCACGCACAACCTATCACTTGCTTATTTCTATCATAATTCAAAATCATATAATTATAGATAAGCTACTCTTCCATAAACATAGTCATATCCTCGGGTCTTTCCTGCCAATATCAAATCCTATTTATTTTTTTCCTATAAGGTACGACCGACCATCTTGAACGTGTCATTTTCTTATAATTCCGCGCCATTTCTACTCAAATGTGATACCTCATCAGCTACTTTTCACTTCCTATTTTTCAAAGTTTGATGGAGAATTAATACATTTGTTTGTGGATTATATATTATAACAAAATGAACATGGACGGGTTACGTAAAATTCGATCTTGTGTGTCTTGCGTCTCACAAGCATTCAGGTCCTGGAGGTGTATTAATGGTCGACACAACACCGCTGCCAGCGGCACACACCACCACCCCAGCCCCAGCCCCAGCCCCAGCCCCGGCTCCAGACCCAGCCCCGGCCCCAGCCCCAGACCCAGCTGCTCTATGGTCATGGCGGTGTATGGCGGCAGCTGATCACCACTTGATCCCATACGCTCAACACAAACCTTATATCCAACACGGAGTTCATTATTTCATCAACAAAAGTTCCAGGGATAAGAATCTTTTATCGCAAATTTTAGAACCAACCAAAAAAGTGGATGCTGAGTCTGGGGATGCGAGAGGTGCTTAGCGAAGTTTAATCAATGTATAGTGGAGCTGTTTCCATAGCAACGGGCCGGCCCCGCAACACATCAGAAAACGTTTCCACTATTCTGGAATACAGCATTTCCCGCCAAATTCCGTGATTTCGTGTCCTGAAACAATGCTTCCACGCTCGTATGTAACCAGTGAGTGTAATGTTATGGCAAGAGAAATAACGGTTCCGTGGAAAGCCGGAGTTTCGTGTTTATAAAGAGTAGGATGAACGTCGGCATCGGGAGGGGGTTTTCAGGTGTGTTGCAGGAGCAGCCGGCGGGTCCCGGGGGAGCGGACTCGGGCAAGGCTGGAATAGGGAATAACACACACACACACACACACACACACACACAGCCGACGTAGCCAGGCGAAGGGAAAGCGGAAATAAATAATGAAACATCAAGATATCGGGAAACTGTACAGCAAATGGATGAACTGGGGAGGGACGAGGGGAAAAAATGGAAAAGAGATAAATTACGAACGCCATTCTGTACTGAGAGTGAGGGGAAGGGAAAGAAAGAGAGGAAATGGAGTAAAGGGAGTTAGAGAGAGAGAGAGAGAGAGAGAGAGAGAGAGAGAGAGAGAGAGAGAGAGAGAGAGAGAGAGAGAGAGAGAGGAATGATAAATATAAAGAGGGAGAGAGCGCAACACATACAGAGAAAATTCAATGGAAAGCCTTGGGATGGAGATGAAAGGTATATTAGGGATGCAAAACCCAGATGAAGATGACAGTAGCAACAGCACCAGTGGGAAATATGAGGAAGCAAATGACGGGAAATGTTGGAACGTTTAGAAGCGGTTGACTCTTGCTGGCAGAGTTGAGGCGGCCGGGGGGGGGGGGGGGGGGGGGGGGGCACTGGCAGCTGTACACAGCTGGATGCCGGCCAAGCCAGCGGCAGGAGAGGATACAACTAATATATTTGATATATTATATAATAACTATAATAACTGATACGGTATCATTATATAATAACTAATGCGGTATCATTATATAATAACTGATACGGTATCATTGCATGATGATAACTGATAAGGTAACATGTGATAACTGATAAGGAATTATCATG
>NC_092234.1:39187504-39192504 GCF_036320965.1 Panulirus ornatus | reverse complement strand
TAGAGATGCTCTGTGGAAGGTATTAAGAATATATGGTGTGGGAGGCAAGTTGTTAGAAGCAGTGAAAAGTTTTTATCGAGGATGTAAGGCATGTGTACGTGTAGGAAGAGAGGAAAGTGATTGGTTCTCAGTGAATGTAGGTTTGCGGCAGGGGTGTGTGATGTCTCCATGGTTGTTTAATTTGTTTATGGATGGGGTTGTTAGGGAGGTGAATGCAAGAGTTTTGGAAAGAGGGGCAAGCATGAAGTCTGTTGTGGATGAGAGAGCTTGGGAAGTGAGTCAGTTGTTGTTCACTGATGATACAGCGCTGGTGGCTGATTCATGTGAGAAACTGCAGAAGCTGGTGACTGAGTTTGGTAAAGTGTGTGAAAGAAGAAAGTTAAGTATTACCCACCCACAATAATACTATTAGATAGTATTACCCACACTGAGGACAGCATTACCCACACTGAGCACAATGTTACCACACTGAGGACAGTATTACCCACACTGAGGACAGCATTACCCACACTGAGCACAATGTTACCACACTGAGGACAGTATTACCCACACTGAGGGCAGTATTACCCACACTGAGGATAATGTTACCACACTGAGGGCAGTATTACCCACACTGAGGACAGTGTTACCACACTGAGGACAGTATTACCCACACTGAGGACAGTATTACCCACACTGAGGACAGTATTACCCACACAGAGGACAGTATTACCCACACAGAGAACAGTATTACCCACACTGAGGACAATGTTACCACACTGAGGATAGTATTACCCACACTGAGGACAGTATTACCCACACAGAGGACAGTATTACCCACACTGAGGACAGTATTACCCACACTGAGGACCGTGTTCCCACACTGAGGACAGTATTACCCACACTGAGGACAGTATTACCCACACTGAGGACAGTGTTACCACACTGAGGATAGTATTACCCACACTGAGGACAGTATTACCCACACAGAGGACAGTATTACCCACACTGAGGACAGTATTACCCACACTGAGGACAGTGTTACCACACTGAGGATAGTATTACCCACACTGAGGACAGTATTACCCACACAGAGGACAGTATTACCCACACTGAGGACAGTATTACCCACACTGAGGATAATGTTACCACACTGAGGACAGTATTACCCACACAGAGGACAGTATTACCCACACTGAGGACAGTATTACCCACACTGAGGATAATGTTACCACACTGAGGGCAGTATTACCCACACTGAGGATAATGTTACCACACTGAGGACAGTATTACCCACACTGAGGATAATGTTACCACACTGAGGACAGTGTTACCACACTGAGGATAATGTTACCACACTGAGGGCAGTATTACCCACACTGAGGATAATGTTACCACACTGAGGGCAGTATTACCCACACTGAGGATAATGTTACCACACTGAGGACAGTGTTACCACACTGAGGATAGTACAGGATACGTAGCTCTACATTTGTATTACGATTTAAAGACAATGAATCTCCGGCATTTTGTTGGTGAGGATTAAGACGGTCCGTGGTGGGGATCAGAGGGCGGATGGTTGGAGATGATGTTCATGTTGGTGATGTTGATGGCAATGATGTTGATGGTGTTGATGTTGGTGGTGATGATGTTGATGGTGATGTTGATGGTGATGTTGATGTCGATGGTGATGTTGGTGGTGGTGATGTTGATGTAGGCGATGTTGATGTTGGTGATGTTGATGTTGGTGATGTTGATGGTGATGATGTTGATGGTTATGTCGATGTTCGTGGTGATGGTGTTGATGGTGATGTTGATCTTCGTCATAATGTTGATGGTGATGATGGTGATGGTGGTGATGCTGATGGTGATGTTGATGTTGGTGATGTTGATGGTTATGTCGATGTTCGTGGTGATGGTGTTGATGGTGATGTTGATCTTCGTCATAATGTTGATGTTGGTGATGTTGATGGTTATGTTGATGTTCGTGGTGATGGTGTTGGTGGTGATGTTGATGGTGATGTTGATGGTGGTTATGGTGGTGATGTTGGTGGTGATGTTGATGGTGATGTTGATGGTGGGGATGGTGGTGATGTTGGTGGTGATGTTGATGTTGGTGATGTTGATGATGGGGATGGTGGTGATGTTGGTGGTGATGTTGATGGTGGTGATGGTGGTGATGTTGGTGATGGTGTTGATGTTGGTGATGTTGATGATGGGGATGGTGGTGATGTTGGTGATGATGTTGATGTTGGTGATGTTGATGTTGGTGATGTTGATGATGGGGATGGTGGTGATGTTGGTGGTGATGTTGATGTTGGTGATGTTGATGATGGGGATGGTGGTGATGTTGGTGGTGATGTTGATGGTGATGTTGATGGTGGGGATGGTGGTGATGTTGGTGGTGATGTTGATGTTGGTGATGTTGATGATGGGGATGGTGGTGATGTTGGTGGTGATGTTGATGGTGATGTTGATGGTGGGGATGGTGGTGATGTTGGTGGTGATGTTGATGTTGGTGATGATGTTGGTGATGATGTTGGTGGTGATGATGGTTGGAGATGGTAGAGGTCGGCCACTGGGGACACTTGGTCAAGACTTGATCACACCTTCCCATACTCGGGTCCTCAGCGCTGACCGCATCGGTTAATCGGGTCCTGAGTGATCAAAGCATCAAATTACCGGGTCCTGAACGATCAAAGCATCGGATTATCGGGTCCTGAGTGATCAAAGCATCGGTTAATCGGGTCCTGAGTGGTTAAATTATCGGGTTATCGGTCGTGAGTGGTCAAAGCATGTGATGATAGGTCACATGGTTGAGCTCTGGGATCAGTAGAACTTCATAACTGGGTTCTGCATAGTTAAGGTCTCACATAACCAGATCGTGGCTGGATAACTGAACTTGTGGATAATCGGAAGTTGGATGGTCAGAGCGTTAGAAAATTCGGTTTTGGGTAATTCAAACTTCGGATAATTGGGTCCTTGTAAATCAAAGGTTTGGATAATTGGATCTTGGGCAAGGCTGACTTCAAATAATTGGATGTAGTTCATTTACGACATCGAATAATGTGGTCTTCGTATAAACAGAGTTTTACTGTTAACACAAGTGTAAGACATGTACGACACGTAGCACGGGGCCTTCCTCACAACAGATGGTGCGCACTGACGAAGTCGGATAACGGAGGAAGAAAACAGAATAACGTGAATGGGAAGGAAGAGTATGGAAAACGGAAGGTGGGGAAGATAATCAAGGAAATATATATATATATATATATATATATATATATATATATATATATATATATATATATATATATATATATATATATTTTTTTTTCTTTTTGCTTTGTCGCTGTCTCCCGCGTTTGCGAGGTAGCGCAATGAAACAGACGAAAGAATTGGCCCAACCCATCCCCATACACATGTATATACATACACGTCCACACACGCAAATATACATACCCATACATCTCAATGTACACATATATATACACACACAGACACATACATATATACACATGCACACAATTCACACTGTCTGCCTTTATTCATTTCCATCGCCACCTCGCCACACATGGAATAACATCCCCCTCCCCCCTCATGTGTGCGAGGTAGCGCTAGGAAAAGACAAAGGCCCCATTCGTTCACACTCAGTCTCTAGCTGTCACGCAATAATGCCCGAAACCACAGCTCCCTTTCCACATCCAGGCCCCACAGAACTTTCCATGGTTTACCCCAGACGCTTCACATGCCCTGATTCAATCCATTGACAGCACGTCGACCCCGGTATACCACAACGATCCAATTCACTCTATTCCTTGCCCGCCTTTCACCCTCCTGCATGTTCAGGCACCGATCACTCAAAATCCTTTTCACTCCATCTTTCCACCTCCAGTTTGGTCTCCCACTTTTCGTTCCCTCCACCTCCGACACATATATCCTCTTGGTCAATCTTTCCTCATTCATTCTCTCCATGTGCCCAAACCATTTCAAAACACCCTCTTCTTCTCTCTCAACCACGCTCTTTTTATTTCCACACATCTCTCTTACCCTATTATTACTTAATCAAACCACCTCACACCACATATTGTCCTCAAACCTCTCATTTCCAGCACATCCACCCTCCTGCGCACAACTCTATCCATAGCCCACGCCTCGCAACCATATAACATCGTTGGAACCACTATTCCTTCAAACATACCCATTTTTGCTTTCCGAGATAATGTTCTCGACTTCCAAACATTCTTCAAGGCTCCCAGGATTTTCGCCCCCTCCCCCATCCTATGATTCACTTCCGCTTCCATGGTTCCAGTCGCTGCCAGATCCACTCCCAGATATCTAAAACACTTTACATCCTCCAGTTTTTCTCCATTCAAACTTACCTCCCAATTGACTTGACCCTCAACCCTACTGTACCTAATAACCTTGCTCTTATTCACATTTACTCTTAACTTTCTTCTTTCACACACTTTACCAAACTCAGTCACCAGCTTCTGCAGTTTCTCACATGAATCATCCACCAGCGCTGTATCATCAGCGAACAACAACTGACTCACTTCCCAAGCTCTCTCATCCCCAACAGACTTCATACTTGCCCCTCTTTCCAAAACTCTTGCATTTACTTCCCTAACAACCCCATCCATAAACAAATTAAACAACCATGGAGACATCACACACTCCTGCCAAAAACCTATATATATATATATATATATATATATATATATATATATATATATATATATATATATATATATATATTTTTTTTTTTTTTTTTTTTTTTTTTTTTTATACTTTGTGTGTGTGTTTCAAGACGAGTTGAAACGGGCGGAGACGGACGAACGATAACAAAATCTGATGTAAAGACAAACTATGTTGGCAAGATCAACAGCTGGCAGTGGCTTACTGTGGCACAACGAATTCCTGTTAACGATATAGGACAACAATGTCATAATGAAATACGAAATAAATTTAAACAGAAGAGGAATATGTGTTACCTGCGGACTGTACTGTACTGTATCGTA
>NC_092234.1:39062504-39185004 GCF_036320965.1 Panulirus ornatus | reverse complement strand
GTGAGGCAGGGTTGGTTAGGTTAGGGTGAGGCAGGGTTGGTTAGGTTAGGGTGAGGCAGGGTTGGTTAGGTTAGGGTGAGGCAGGGTTGGTTAGGTTAGGGTGAGGCAGGGTTGGTTAGGTTAGGGTGAGGCAGGGTTGGTTAGGTTAGGGTGAGGCAGGGTTAGGGTTGTTTGTTTCTGCCCGGGAAGGGGGGGGGGGGGGTGGCGGATAGCCATGGAGTGGTTTGAGTGGGGCGGGGGGGCAGGGGGAGGGGCTTGTGTTGTTACAAAGAAGTGATCAGCAGACATGTTGTAATGGTGTTGTACCCGGACGATGTTTGCTTGTTTGTATACGTGTTGAGTGTTGTTGCTGCTCAGCAGCCGGTGATTGTTCTGAGTGATGCGTCTCTTGTGGCGTTTATATTTGTTTTTGAGAAGACGGAAGAGCAGGCAGGCGAAGCATAGTTTACAACAGAGCTAATGAATTGTTCGAAGGAGATGCTAAGGCAGTTTATTTTCTTGCCCAGATGTGGAGCCAGTTAGTGTTCTGACAGCATTTGGTTTGATGTTTATGTTATTGATGCGAGGAGTAAATGTCGCGTGTGTAGTATGTGATGCTAACAACATTTAGTGTTTTGTTTAGTGGAAGTGATTGTCCATCAAAGGTGAATGGAAGGTGTGAGCTTGTTTTTGCTTCTGCCTAGGGTTTAAAGATTGTCTAGGGGCTTCTGTGGAGATGCAGTCAGATTACACGCTCCATCCTAAACTATGCCTCACCTCCTTCGTCATCCACCCTTTCAAATGTAACAGAGTTACGAACCACGCCCAGAGCAGTCGGAACCCCGTCTGCTGCCTCACAACCACAAGCACTCAACACCTACACTATGGAACAACGATCCTTCCAAAACATCTTGACCTCAAAATGCTTTACACCAGCACCAGTCCCCCCCCCCATCCAAACAACAATGTTAACCATCATTCCACAAGTAGAAATAAAAAACTTTCCCTTGCCTCATACTTCAGTTACTTACCCCTGCCTCATACTTCAGTTACTTACCCTGCCCCCATATTTTAAAGTTCCCTTACCCTGCCTTTACAAAAAGTTACTTACCCCTCCCTTCCAACTTCATTATTCCCCCTCCCTTTCATATTTCATTATTTACCCCTGCTTCTTATTTCCCTTTACTTCCCCCTTGCCTCATACTTCGTTACTTCCCCTGCCTCTACTTCGGGTTAAACTTCCCCCTTCCCTTCATACTTCAGTTACTTACCCTCCTCAAAACTTCGTTTTCCCCTTTTGCCCCATACTTCAGTTATTCCCCCGGGCCTCTTATTTAGTTACTTCCCCCTTGCCTCAAACTTCAGTTTTTTCCCTGCCTAAACTTCAGTTATTTCCCCCGGGCCTAATATTCAGTTACTTCCCCCTGCCACATACTTCAGTTACTTACCCTGCCCAGATTTTAAATTTTTTAACCTCCCTTTAAACTTCGTTACTTCCCCCTCCCTCATACTTCATTTTACTTCCCCCTCCCCTCCCCCCATACTTCAGTTACTTTCCCCCTGCCTCTTTATTTCGTTACTTCCCCTCCCTCTTTACTTCAGTTACTTACCCCTCCCTTTCTACTTCATTTACTTACCCTGGCCCATATTTTTACTGACCCCTGCCTAACTTCAGTTACTTACCCCTGCTCTTTACCAGTTACTTCCCCTTTCCCTCATACTTCATTTAAACTTCCCCCTGCCTCATATTTTCAGTTACTTACCCTTGCCCCCATACTTCGGGTTATTCCCCCTCCCTTTCATACCCAGTTACTTCCCCTTTTGGAAAATTATTCAGTTATTTTCCCTCCCTCATACTTCATTTTACTTACCCTTCCCTTTCATACTTCAGTTACTTCCCCCTCCCTCATATTTCAGTTTACTTACCTTGCCCTACTTCATTTAAACTTCCCCCTGCCTCATATTCAGTTATTACCCTTCCCTCATACTTCGGGTTACTTACCCCTGCCAATACTTCAGTTACTTCCCCCTTGCGCCCAATACTTCAGTTATTTATCTCAGTTTCCCCCAACCCAGGGAAAAACAAAAACATCACAAAACCACACACCCCCACACACCACACACATCACACCCCACAAGCAGATGACCCGCCCAAGCATTTTAACAGTCATCTTTGCAAAAAAGGCCTAACCCCCACTCCCCAGACATACCCCCATCTGTTACACCCCTCCCCGGCCCACACCGCTTTCTTCCACCCCTACAGACAAGATGTAATCCCTTCGAAATTTTCTTCATGCCACGTTGCAATTTAAAAATCGCCGGCAGCGATGTTTGTGTTCGCCTTCCCCAGGGATCACGAACGGATACAACATGAAAATTTTTTGCCCAAATTTGATTCTGCCCGGTGGACGTGGCTAGTTTCCCTGAGCATTTGTTTCGACCCCCCTAAAGTTTAAAACGCCCACTCCTGGACGGAAGGGGAATTTTTAAGTACTTTATTTATCTATTTTCATTCAACCCTGGGCCCTTTCATCCTGGGGCCCCGCACCCCCAAAGGGTTTGCGTTTCCGCTCAGTGGCGGGGAAAAAAAAGGAAATTTTCGTCAGAACAATAACTTTCCTTGGCGGACTGTTTTGTAAAAATTAAAATTTTTAAAAACCTCCCCAAAAAGTGAACTTTCACTTGCGGTTTTAAAACCTAAAGCAGGTTTGAGTCGGTAACACACAGCCCCGGGAGCCACAACCCCACAAACAAATGTGTCCCCAAGGGGTTTTGGGGTTTCCCCCTCTCCTGTGTATTATTGGGGTTTTTAAAATTTTTGTTGTCATGTCTGTGTCTCCGCTGATGATGAAAATTTTTACAAAAAGTAATTTGGGACTTCCCGGGGTTCCATTTACCTATAGTTACCAGCGTTATATTTTTAATATATATTATTTTATATATATTTTATTTTATTATATATTTAATTTTATATATATATATATTTTTTATTATATTTGGGAGGAAAATTTGCAAGAGTTTTGGAAAAGGGAGGGGCAAGTATGAAGTCTGTTGGGGAGGGGAGGGGGAACCGGGAAGTGGTCATTTGTTGTTCGCTGATGAAAACAGGTTTGGTGGCGGATTTCATGGGGAAAAAACTGCAGAACCCGGGTTTGACGGATTTTGGTAAAGTGGTGGAAAAAGGAAAGGTTAAGGGGAAAATGTAAATAAGAGCAAGGTTATTAGGTACAGTGGGGTTGGGGGTCAAGTCAATTGGGAGGTGGGGTTTGAATGGGGGAAAAATGGGGGAAGTGAAGGTTTTAGTATTTGGGAGTGGATCTGTCAGCGGATGGAACATGGAAGCGGAAGGGATTTTAAGGGTGGGGGAGGGGGCGAAAATTTTGGGACCCCTTGAAAAAATGTTGGAACCCGAGAACTTTTACCCCGGGAAAAAACAAAAATGGGTATTTTGAAGGAATAGTAGTTCAAAAAAATGTTTTTATGGGGGGCGAGGCGTGGGCTATGGATAGGGGTTGGGGGCGCAGGAGGTTTGGGTGTGCGGAAATTTAGATGTTTGAGGACAATGTGTGGTGTGAGGTGGTTTAAACAAATAAGAACGTAAGGGTAAAAGAGATGTGTGGGAAAAAAAAAAGCGTGGGGTTTAGAGGCAGAGAGGGGGTTTTAAAAAAGGTTTGGGCACATGGGGGAGAAAAGAGTGAGGAAAGGGTTGGGCCAAAAGGAAAAATGTGTCGGAGGTGGGGGAACGGGGGAGAAGAGGGAGACCCAAAATTGGGGGTGGAAAAATGGGGGGTGAAAAAGAATTTTTTGTGATCGGGGCCTGAACATGCAGGAGGGTGAAAAAGGGGGGCAAAGGGAAAAGAGTGAAATTTGGGGCGATGTGGTTTACGGGGTTGACGTGCTGTAGTGGATTGATCAAGGCATGTGAAGCGGCCCGGGGTTTAAAACCCTGGAAAGCTGTGTAGGTATGTATATTTTGGGTGTGTGGACCCCTGTGTTGTACATGTGTAAGGGGGGGGTTGGGCCATTTCTTTCGTCTGTTTCCTTTTCCCCCTACCTCGCAAAGCGGGAAGGGCAGGACCCAAAATATAAAAAAAAAAAAAAAAAAAAATTTTTTATATATATTTATAATTATATATATTTATATATTATTTTTATATTTATATATATATATATTATTTTTCTTTCATTTCTATTCCCCCATTTCCCGCGTTAGGCGAGGGGGCGTTAAGAACAAGGGGAACTGGGCCCTTTTAGGGAAAAAATCCCCAACGGGCCCCCTTTCTGCTCCTTTTTTGGAAAATTAACCCCCCCTACACATGTTTTATACTTTCCCGTCCAACACGCAAATTCCTACTACCCCTTTTCCATGGTTTACCCCGGGACGCTTCACATCCCCTTTGTTTCCCAACCCAAACGGGAACAGCCGAAAACCCCCGGTATACCCCCTCGACCAATTCATTTCCTTTCCTTGCCCTTTTTTTCCCCCCTCCTGCATGTTCAGGCCCCGATAAACAAAAAATTCTTTTTACCCCCTTTTTCCAAACCCCCAAATTTGGTCTCCCACTTCCCCTCGTTCCCCCCACCCCCCGACACTTTATATTTTCTTGGCCCCAACCCTTTCCCTCACTCATTTTCCCCATGTCCCCAAAACCCTTTTAAAAACCCCCTTTTTCTTTCTAAACCACGTTTCTTTTTATTTCCCACATCTCTCTTCCCCTTACGTTATTACTCGATCAAACCACCCCCACCCCAAAACACATTGTCCTCAAAATCTCATTTCCAGACACCCCTCCTCCTGCGCACAACTCTATCCATACCCCCACCCCTCGAAACCATCAAAAAAGGGGAAAACCCCACTTTCCTTCAAACATCCCCTTTTTTGCTTTCCGAGATAATGTTCTCGACTTCCATATATTATATCTATATATTTTTATATTATCTATATATATAATATATATATATATATCTTATATATATATATATATATATGTAAAAATTGGAAGAGGTCCACAAGTTGGAGCGCGTGATGCATCATATGCTGATATCCGGGGGAAAATAAAAACACGATAAGTTCCCAAGTGCACTTTCGTGTACTAATACATCATCAGGGGAGACACAAAGTGCGAAATATAACAGTCAGTTGTATCTACAACGAAGGAGAGTACGCTAGGACGCTATGGTAACATAGTGAGCACGGTTAGTGATGATGTAGTAATGATGTCAAGTGTGCAGGAGGGGGAAAGAGGAACTTGTATGTGCAAGGCATGAGGGGTTACAATATTCGTGAGGCATGCAAGCTATATAGGGTGGTGAAGGTGGGGGGAGGGTTGTGAGTTGCGAGATAGCGGATGTAAAATGCAACCTTGTCTGGGTCCTAGTGTGTGTTTGTATGTGTTTTGTCGGAGTTAACGTTGGTTGGAGTGGGTGTGTTGTGTGTGTGGGCGGGGGGGGGAAGAGAGCTATGATCAGCGGTCGGCTGGAGGGAGAGTGAGCAGGGGGTGGGTATGGTTAGCGTTAGGTGATGGCAGGTTGGTTTTGGTTAGGTGAGGCAAGGGTTGGTAAGTTACGGGAGGAGGGCAGGGATTGGTTAGGATAGGGTGAGGTGCAGGGTTGGTTAGGTTAGGGTGAGGGCAAGGCAGGGTTGGTTAGGTTAGGGAGCGGCAGGGTTGGTTAGGTTAGGGTGACGGCAGGGTTGGTTAGGTTAGGGTGAGGCAGGGTTGGTTTTGGTTAGGGTTGAGGAGGGTTCGGGTTGTTTGTATCTGCCCGGGAAGGGGGGGGGGGTGGGGGGGTGGCGGATAGCCATTGGAGTGGATTGAGTGGGGCGGGGGGCAGGGCGGAGGGCCTTGTGTTGGTGCAAGCAAGTGATCAGGACATGTTGTGATGGAGTTGTACCCGGACGAAGTATGCTGTATTTATACGTGTTGAGTTAGTTGCTGCTCAGCAGCCGGTGATTGTTCTGAGTTGATGCGTCTCTTGTGGCGTTTATATTTGTTTTTGAGAAGACGGAAGAGGCAGGCCGGCGAAGCATGTTTACAACAGAGTAATGAATTGATCGAAGGAGATGCTAAGGCAGTTTTTTTTCTTGCCCAGATGTGGAGCTCAGTTAGTGTTCTGACTAGCATTTGGTTGATGTTTATGATATGATGCGAGGCAGTAACTATCGGTGTGTAGTATGTGCTGCTAAACAAATCTAGTGTGTGTTTTTTTTTAGGGGAAAAGTGATTGTCATCAAAGGTGGAATGGAAAAGGTGAGGTTGTTTTTGTTAGCCTAGGGTGTAAAGATTGTCTAGGGGCTTCTTGTGGAGATGCAGTCAGATTTACCACGCTCCATCAAAAACTATGCCTCACTCCTTCGTCATCCACCCATTCAAATGTAACAGAGTTACGAAACACGCCAGAGGCAGTCTGCTGCTCACAACCACAAGCAATCAACACCTCACTATGGAACCAACGATCCTCCCAAAACACCTTGACCTCAAAATGCTTTACACCAGCACCAGTTTCCCCACCCCCCCCCTCCAAACCACAATGTTAACCATCAATCCCCAAGTAGAAATAAAAAAATTTCCCTTGCCTCATACTTCAGTTACTTACCCCTGCCTTCATACTTCAGTACTTACCCCTGCACATATTTTCAGTTACTTACCCCTGCCTAATTCAGTTACTTACCCCTGCTTCATCCTTCAGTTACTTCCCCCTGCCACATACTTCAGTTATTACCCCTGTCTACTTCCGATACTTACCGCCTTCATACTTAAGTTACTTTACCCCAGCCTTCCTATCAGTTACTTACCCCTGCCTCATACTTCAGTTACTTACCCCTGCCTCATACTTCAGTAACATACCCCGGCATCATACTTCAGTTACTTCCCCCTGCCTCATACTTCACTTACTTACCCCTGCCTCATACTTCACTTATTACCTGCCTCATACTTCACTTACTTCCCCCTCCCTTTTCATACTTCATTTTACTTCCCCAGCCTCTACTTCAGTTACTTACCCCTGCCTCATACTTCAGTTACTTACCCCTGCCTCATACTTCAGTTACTTACCCCTGCCTCATACATCAGTTACATACCCCTGCCTCATACTTCAGTTACTTACCCCTGCCTCATACTTCAGTTACTTACCCCTGCCTCATACTTCAGTTACTTACCCCTGCCTCATACTTCAGTTACTATACCCCAGCCACATACATCAGTTCCTTACCCCTGCCTCATACTTCAGTTACTTACCCCTGCCTCATACTTCAGTTACTTACCCCTGCCTCATACTTCAGTTACTTACCCCTGCCTCATACTTCAGTTACTTACCCCTGCCTCATACTTCAGTTACTTACCCCTGCCTCATACTTCAGTTACTTACCCCTGCCTCATACTTCAGTTACTTACCCCTGCGTCTTACTTCAGTTACTTACCCCTGCCTCATACTTCAGTTACTTACCCCTGCCTCATACTTCAGTTACTTACCCCTGCCTCATACTTCAGTTACTTACCCCTGCCTCATACTTCAGTTACTTACCCTTGCCTCATACTTCCTTACTTCCCCCTGCTCATACCTCAGTTACTTACCCTTGCCTCATACTTCCGAACTTCCCTGCGTGAATCATCTTCAGTTACTTACCCTTGCCTCATACTTCAGTTACTTACCCCTGCCTCATACTTCAGTTACTTACCCTTGCCTCATACTTCAGTTACTTATCCCTGCCTCATACTTCAGTTACTTACCCTTGCCTCATACTTCAGTTACTTACCCCTGCCACATACTTCAGTTACTTACCCTGCGTCATACTTCAGTTACTTCTACTCTCAGATTCCCCAACCTACGAGAAACACAACACTCACATAACACACACACACACACACACACACACACACCACACAAGCAGATGACCCGACAAGCACTTAACAGTCATCTTTGCAACAAAGTCCTAACCATCACTCCACCAGACATACACCCATCTGATACCACACTCCCCAGACACACACGACGTCTTCCATCCCTACAGACACAGATGTAATACATCGTAAGTTCCTTCATGCCACAGTGCAACTACCACATCGACGGCAGCGATGTTTGTGTTCGCCTTCCACACGACTGTACGAACGGATACAACATGACACTTTTTGACCAATGATTCTGTCCGGTGGACGTGGCTAGCTTCCTGAGCACTGCTCGACCCCCCATAAAGATACACGTCACTCCTGAGACAGGAAGTGAATATTAAAGTACATATTTATCTATCGTCATTCAACCCTCGGGCCATCATCCTGGGGCTCCTGCACCTCCAAGGTTGCGCTCCGCTCAGTGGCAGGGACAACAAGGAATTCGTCAGAACAATAACTTCCTTGGCGAGACTGTTTGTGAAATGAAAATTAAACCTCACCAAAAGTGAACTTTCACTTGCGGTGTAACCTGAAGCAGGATGAGTCCGGTAACACACAGACCCGGAGACCACAACACCACAAACAAATGTGTACCCACGGGGTCTTGGCTCCACCTCTCCTGTGTATGTATTGAGTGTTCTGAATCTTGTATGTCATGTCTGTGTCTCCGCTGATGATGTAATCTTTACGAAAAGTACACTTGGGACTTACCGTGTCTCATTTTACCTCATAGTTACCAGGTAACAATAAATATATTTATATTATCAATCTATTTATATAATATATAACAATATATATAATATATCTATTTATATCTATCTATTAGGGGGTAACGCAAGAGTCATGGAACAGGGGGCACGTATGACGTCTGTTGGGGATGAGAGACGCTAGGAAGTGAGTTCAGTTGAAGTTCGCTGCTGTACAGCGAGGTGGGCGGTGAATCATGTGCGCCCAGCAGAAGCTGGTGACGGGAATGGTACGAGTGTGGGACCGACGAAGTTACAGAGTCAATGTGAATACATAGCACCTTTACAACGTACCTAAGGTAATGCGGGATCACTACCACAGGGATGATAGAAAGCCTATTGATACCCCCCATTCGGAATATCCGATTAAACGCAAACATTGTATAGTCACAGTCCTCTTGCATGCCCAGTCATGCTTCCTATGCACACTTTATTTTTCTTTTGCTCACCAATAAGTTCTCCAATCCCCCCAGATATGTCCTACTCTCCCCAACACCTTCCCTTCCCCCAATGTACATAATACATCCGTACCATAAGAACCAACCCAGAATAAGTAATCTCTTCTATTTACATTCATTCTAATATCTCCCTTCTTCATTATATCATCCCATCTCATAAATCTTCCCCAAATATTATATCTTATTAAATCACTACTACCCTACCTTTTACATCTCTCATATATTCCCACCCCCTCTCTATTAATCTCTCTCTTCCTCTTTATAAACAATAAAAAAAAAAAAAAAAAAAAAAAAACCCCCCCCACCCCCCCCCCCCCCCCCCCCAAAAAAAACAAAAAAAAAAAAAAAACCCCCCCCCCCCCCCCACAAATAAAAAAAATATAATATATATATATATTATTATATTTTTAAATATATATATATATTATAATATTAAAATTATATATATAATACCCCCCAATATTTACCCCCACCCCCCCCCCCCCCTTATATATTATATATATATACATGGAGAGAATGAGTGAGGAAAGATTGACCAAGAGGATATATGTGTCGGAGGTGGAGGAACGAGGAGAAGAGGGAGACCAAATTGGAGGTGGAAAGATGGAGTGAAAAAGATTTTGTGTGATCGGGGCCTGAACATGCAGGAGGGTGAAAGGAGGGCAAGGAATAGAGTGAATTGGAGCGATGTGGTATACAGGGGTTGACGTGCTGTCAGTGGATTGAATCAAGGCATGTGAAGCGTCCGGGGTAAACCATGGAAAGCTGTGTAGGTATGTATATTTGTGTGTGTGGACGTGTGTATGTACATGTGTATGGGGGGGGGTTGGGCCATTTCTTTCGTCTGTTTCCTTCCGCTACCTCGCAAACGCGGGAGACAGCGACAAAGTATAAAAAAAAAAAAAAAAAAAAATATATATATATATATATATATATATATATATATATATATATATATATATATATATATATATATATATATCTTTTCTTTCATACTATTCGCCATTTCCCGCGTTAGCGAGGTAGCGTTAAGAACAGCGAACTGGGCCTTTGAGGGAATATCCTCAACTGGCCCCCTTCTCTGCTCCTTCTTTTGGAAAATTAGAATAAAACGAGAGGGGAGGATTTCCAGCCCCCCACTCCCTTCCCTTTTAGTCGGCTTCTACAACACGCAGGGAATACGTGGGAAGTATTCTTTCTCCCCTATCCCCAGGGATGATATATATATATATATATATATATATATATATATATATATATATATATATATATATACATATATATATATATATATATATATACCCACCCCCATACACATGTATATACATACCTACCCCCATACACATGTATATACATACGTCCACACACGCAAATATACATACCTACACAGCTTTCCATGGTTTACCCCAGACGCTTCACATGCCCTGATTCAATCCACTGACAGCACGTCAACCCCGGTATACCACATCGATCCAATTCACTCTATTCCTTGCCCTCCTTTCACCCTCCTGCATGTTCAGGCCCCGATCACACAAAATCTTTTTCACTCCATCTTTCCACCTCCAATTTGGTCTCCCACTTCTCCTCGTTCCCTCCACCTCCGACACATATATCTTCTTGGTCAATCTTTCCTCACTCATTCTCTCCATGTGCCCAAACCATTTCAAAACACCCTTTTCTGCTCTCTCAACCACGCTCTTTTTATTTCTACACATCTCTCTTACCCTTACGTTACTTACTCGATCAAACCACCTCACACCACACATTGTCCTCAAACATCTCATTTCCAGCACATCCATCCTCCTGCGCACAACTCTATCCATAGCCCACGCCTCGCAACCATACAACATTGATGGAACCACTATTCCTTCAAACATACCCATTTTTGCTTTCCGAGATAATGTTCTCGACTTCCACACATTCTTCAAGGCTCCCAGAATTTTCGCCCCCTCCCCCACACTATGATCCACTTCCGCTTCCATTGTTCCATCCGCTGCCAGATCCACTCCCAGATATCTAAAACACTTTACTTCCTCCAGTTTTTCTCCATTCAAACTTACCTCCCAATTGACTTGACCCTCAACCCTACTGTACCTAATAACCTTGCTCTTATTCACATTTACTCTTAACTTTCTTCTTTCACACACTTTACCAAACACAGTCGCCAGCTTCTGCAGTTTCTCACATGAATCAGCCACCAGCGCTGTATCATCAGCGAACAACAACTGACTCACTTCCCAAGCTCTCTCATCCCCAACAGACTTCATACTTGCCCCTCTTTCCAAAACTCTTGCATTCACCTCCCTAACAACCCCATCCATAAACATGTATATATATATATATATATATATATATATATATATATATATATATATATATATATATATATATATATATATATATTCCTATGAGTCCACGGGGAAAATGAAACAAGATAAGTTCCCAAGTGCACTTTCGTGTAATAATCACATCATCAGGGGAGACACAAGAGAGAAATACAAGTCAGTTGATATACATCGAAGAGACGAAGCTAGGACGCCATTTGGTAAACATGCGATTGTCCAAGACATACAACGAGCGTTCATAAACTTATCATTTTAAAAATTTTATCAACAATAAAGTTATCTAATTTATATAGACCATTACTAATATTAAGATTATAATTCTTTGTGTATTTGATAATAGAAGATTCAATGATATTTCTCGTGGTAATGGAGTTAGAGTTAATAACTGAGATGGCATTACTCCAGTCAATACAACTATCATAGTTTTTAACGTGATTAAATAAGGCATTTGATTCTTGTCCCGTTCTTATACTATATTTATGTTGCTTAAGTCTAACAGAAAGATCCTTACCAGTCTACCCAACATAAGATTAATCACAATTTCCACATGGCACTTTATAGATGCATCCAAGAGAATTTTCTGGTGAATTCCTGATTAAGATATTCTTTAGAGTATTATTGTTGCTGAAGGCAACATCTAAATTAAAGGATTTAAGCAACATGGGAAGTAAAGTAAAATTATTATCAAAAGGGAGAACTAAAAGATTCTTGGTGTCAATGGGAGGTTTGGGCTCAACTCTATAAAATTATTTCTTTGCTAACTTAAGGGATTAATCAATGAAAGATCTAGGGTACTTTAACTTAGATCCAATAGAATATATCTTCTCAAACTCATCATCAATAAACTCAAGACTGCAAATACGTAGTGCCCTAAGGAACATAGATTGAAATGATAATTTGACTCTGTTGAGATGAGTAATAATGGATATATGAGCATACATTGGTAGGTTTTCTGTATATGCTAAACTTAAACTTGTTTCCTTGCCTATGGATCATGCAATCTAAAAATGGTAATATATATATATATATATATATATATATATATATATATATATATATATATATATATATATATATATATATATAGGAATAGAGTGAATTGGATCGATGTGGTATCCCTGGGGATAGGGGAGAAAGAATACTTCCCACGTATTCCCTGCGTGTCGTAGAAGGCGACTAAAAGGGGAGGGAGCGGGTGGCTGGAAATCCTCCCCTCTCGTTTTTTTTTTTTTTTTTTTTTTTTTTCGAAAGAAGGAACAGAGAAGGGGGGGCCAGGTGAGGATATTCCCTCAAAGGCCCAGTCCTCTGTTCTTAACGCTACCTCGCTAATGCGGGAAATGGCGAATAGTATGAAAGAAAAAAAAGAATATATATATATATATATATATATATATATATATATATATATATATATATATATATATATATATATATATATATTTATACTTTTCGCCATTTCCCGCATTAGCGAGGTAGCGCTAAGAAAAGAGGACGGAGCCTTTGAGGGAATATCCTCACTTAGCCCCTTCTCTGTTCCTCTTTTGGAAAACTAAAAGAGGAGAGGGGAGGATTTCCAGCCCCCCGCTCCCTCCCCTTTTAGTCGACTTCTACGACATGCAGGGAATACGTGGGAAGTATTTTTTCTCCCCTATCCCAAGGGATGATATATATATATATATATATATATATATATATATATATATATATATATATATATATATATATATTTTTTTTTTTTTTTTCAAACTATTCGCCATTTCCCGCATTAGCGAGGTAGCGTTAAGAACAGAGGACTGGGCCTTTGAGGGAATACCCTCACCTGGCCCAATTCTCTGTTCCTTCTTTTGGAAAATTAAAAAAAAAACCGAGAGGGGAGGATTTCCAGCCCCCCGCTCCCTCCCCTTTTAGTCGCCTTCTACGACACGCAGGGAATACGTGGGAAGTACTCTTAATCCCCTATCCCCAGGGATAATATATATATATATATATATATATATATATATATATATATATATATATATATATATATTATATATATAGTTGTATGTATCACGAAAATAAAAGATCTGATAACTTTTATGTGTTTCGAACAGACAAATTGACAAGAATCAAGCAGGTAGAACGATTTCTATACAGTAAACTCAACCACAGGTCTTACTGAGGTCATCTCAGGTGACCCCACCTGACCTGAACTGTCAACCTTGGGTCAAGTCGTCAGGTACGTGAGACAGATCATGTCAGTGGTCAACCCGTTACATTTAAGATTCATGTGGATCACATGAACGTTTCTGTACCACAGTTGTCAGAGGTCAGACACGACTCAATATCTTTGTCTCGGGTCACAGTTTGTGTGTATAGTGGTCACGAGATCCTGTGTGTTTACATAAAGAAGCGTCACATTGGCTGCTTCTGACATTGGATGTGTGTTACTAACCTTACCCCAGCAGTCTGACCAACACCTAACCTTACCCCAGCAGTCTGACCTAACCTAACCTTACCCCAGCAGTCTGACCAACACCTAACCTAACCTAACCTTACCCCAGCAGTCTGACCAACACCTAATCTATCGTATGATGAAGAATGGGTTCTCTACACAGCAAAGACTCACATGCCTGGGCTATGTTGGATTTGGTTGGTGAGTATGTTGATGAGATCTCATGACTCTTTGTCTCAATGTATAAAGTCTACCGAAGATGATGACAGTAACAATAGTTTACCCTATGTGGGTAGTGAGACGGAAGCCAAAGTGTGTAAGTTGCCAACTGACGTCTTCCTAAAACCTTGTAACATCTTACCTTAACATTCGTTTCTTAACAAACACATACATTAATGATAAACAATGTGTGTTCGTCTCTATGTTTGTGAGAACTTATGAGGTTGTCGACGGTGAGGCTTTGGAAGATGGAACAAAATCGTATTAGGTACAGATGATCAGCTCAGATTTCCAGTAACAACTTTATATCAACATGATAACTCAGACTAGTATTGTGGATGAAACACACAACACACGAAAAAAACAATAAACATAAGGTGTATATTTAACAATCCTTCAAAATCTTGTTCTGTTGATGTATGTACATGGTGTACCGTCTCCCGTGTGCTGTTGTTCTAGTGTGCCGTCTTGTTCACCTGATCCTCTCTCGTCTCGCTACCTGTGTGGACCTTGACGAAGGTGTATGGTGATGGTGGTGTGGTGACCCAGGACCTTATGTTATGAAGCTTGAGTATATAACCATCATTATAGGTGAATTAATGACTTCAGTTACCGAATGTCTTGAGAAATACGAGCCTGGCCTTATCAAACTCTACAACTCTGGCATCATCAAAACTTATAACCGTAGCCTCATCACAATTTACAACTCTGACCTCATCAAACTCTTCCCCCATCGACCTAGCGAAAGATCCTCCATCTGGGACATATTCCACAACGAAACTCAACACATAAAACAGATTCTCATCAAGAACGGATCCTCCAAAACACAAGTAGATAAACAGGTTCGCCTCCTCCTGTACTGTATCAATAATACTTGTAGCACCACAAACACCATTACAGCAACAACGAATAATACATCATTTCAGCAGGTGTCCTCACCTTACATAACACATATGATCATCATAACATCAACTCCAATTAAACCCGCAGCTCACAACCCAGCGATCAACTCAGCAATCAACTTACAATAAGATTACATGAAGACGAAATTTCCTCATCACCAACATCAGCAGGATGTATATGCTCTTCTTAAGCTGCCATATGATCCATGCATCATCATGTCAACAAGGTGGTTGTAACTTCCATCACGCCAGTATTCAGTAACCATCACCAACCACACTCCTGGTGTGGCGTAACACAACACTTCTTCAATAATGTAACAAATGGTAGACTCAGCAGAAAATACACAAGCGCACCAGCCACCTTCACATCACACAAGCTCTCCCTCACACACGACATACGACCTCCAGTAACTAACAAGATCTTACCCTCCACCTTTTCAGCAACCAAAGAGGGACAAGAACATCAAGTGAGTGACGGAGGTTCCCCGAAGCCAAACCAGCCTTTCCCCCACTGGTCAGCCAGGACTACACTTGGCCACCCTCCTTCACCACAAACCTGGCCCCTCCTGCTCCAGGCAGCTTCCTCATGATGTTATCATGCCAGAGATTCATCGGATCATATACGATGATCTATTGTATACTGGACTCCATCTTCACATAAAATACACACACACACACACACACACACCACACACACCCTCAAACACACACACACACACACACACACACACACACACACCACACACACCACACACACACACACACACACACACACACACACACACACACACACACATACACAGACACACACACACACACACACACACATACACAGACACACACACACACACACACACACACACACACACACACACACGCACACATACACATACACACACACACACACACACACACACACACACACACACACACACACACACATACACAGACACACACACCCACACACACACACACACACACACACACACACACACCCTCACCCTCACACACACACACACACACACACACACATATCGTAATGGACTCCACGTACACAAGGTTACACTGCGGGTGAAAGTCACTTTATGCCAGCCAGGCTGTATCAGTAAGAATACAGTCTCATTAAAGAACTTCCTGCATTAAAGGAATGTATGTTTCCCTGCCACTGGAAGCAGCGCAGCTCTGGGCTGTAGGAGGCTTTAGAAAGGTTCTGGGTGGGTGACACCAATACTTCTTCATAGAAATTGCTCCTGGGATGGTTACACACGAATGAATGTGTGTGTGTGTGTGTGTGTGTGTGTGTGTGTGTGTGTGTGTGTGTGTGTGTGTGTGTTGTGTGTGTGATAAATGTACCTACTTATTTATTGGTTTATTTATCAGCATATTTATACACAAACACTCCATAAACCAGACACACATTATCTATGCTACCAAATATTTCATGATGTGATAAATTTCCAATGTTACATAAAAGTGGGAAATATTTCATTTATCGTGTTTGTTCACAACAGTGTCTCTGTCCACCCATCCATCTCTCCCTTTGTCTACTCTGTCTGTCTATCAACCTGTCATCTATCTGTCTGTTATCATATCTTCGTTCCTACGCTGGACAGAACGTGGAAATTTTTCCTTAAACATCTTTCAGTATCTATAGAAAGTTGAGGTTAATGTTTGCCTTCATCTGTCCTCCTTAAGGAACGGTCTGTCTCCCTGCTGATGAACGCCTTGGCCCTGCTGGGGACACGTTCGTTCACCGAAAGAAACTTAGATCATTAGAACGTAATGATTCCTGGGTTCTCTTCCTTACAGCATTATGTGTGTGTGTGTGTGTGTGTGTGTGTGTGTGTGTGTGTGTGTGTGTGTGTGTGTGTGTGTGTGTGTGTGTGTGTGTGTGTGTGGTGTGTGTGTGTGTGTGGTGTGTATGTGTGGTGTGTGTGTGTGTGTGTGTGTGTGTGTGTGTGTGTGTGTGTGTGTGTGTGAGTGTGTGTGTGTTGAAATGGTTTGGTCACATGGAGAGAATGAGCGAGGAAAGATTGACCAAGAGGATATATCTGTCAGAGGTGGAGGGAACGAGGAGAAGTGGGAGACCAAATTGGAGGTGGAAGGATGGAGTGAAAACGATTTTGAGTGATCGGGGCCTGAACATGCAGGAGGGTGAAAGGCGTGCAAGGAATACAGTGAATTGGAACGATGTGGTATACAGGGGTCGACGTGCTGTCAATGGACTAAACCACGGCAGGTGAAAGGTCTGAGGTGAACCATAGAAAGGTCTGTGGGGCCTGGATGTGGATAGGGAGCTGTGGTTTCAGTGCATTATACATGACAGCTAGACAATGGATGTGAGCGGATGTGGCCTTTCTTCATCTGTTCCTGGCGCTGCCTCGCTAACGCTGAAATACATGTTTATCCATCCATCTCAGTTTACTCTCTCTCTCTCTCTCTCTCTCTCTCTCTCTCTCTCTCTCTCTCTCTCTCTCTCTCTCTCTCTCTCTCTCTCTGGTTCCAGCCTCTGGGTTATAATGTTGTTTTCCAGAGACTCTTACCCAGAGACCACTTCCTCCCACGGTCTACAGATCATCTTTTCCAAACCCTCAAATCTGGGCCACTTTCTCCTCTGGTCTAGAGACCAGCTCCTCAGCCGCCCTGGGCTGGGTCCTGCCCCCGGCCAACAAATGACAAATGTCTTGTTGACAAAAAAGAAAAAAAAAAATGTAGCCTGCGAGGTTTCTTTTAATAAGGAGCTGTCTTGTGCGAGGCCTGCAGTATGCCCTGCCTGGCTCCCTCAACCCCAGCAGGAGTGGTGACTGGGGGAGAGAGAGGCGGGGGGGGGGGGGGGGAGTGCACGTCTGGCCTGGTCAGCTGACGTCCATCCTCAACAAACACAGAAAGAAAAAGAAAAAAGAAAAATCATCAAAGAACGTGGAATGTTTTCTTTATATCATCTCTTTTATACCTACTGTGGGGACACAACTACACCCATTGTGGGGACACCACTGCTGTACCCACTGTGGGGACACTATTATTGCAACCACTGCGGGGACACCTTCATACAGGTAATGTGGGGACACCATACGCTGAAAACCATCCATGTGAAACCTTTGCCTAGCACCAGAGACCAAGATGAGGAAAACAAAAACAAACTAGATTCTCAGAGGAGCAAGATGATAAACCACACACATATATCCTGATGCGCTTACTGTATGGGGGCGGTATAGTGGCGGTACTTAAGTGTAGATACACGAGTGAACGTAGAGTAGTGTAGGTACTCTGGTGGGGGTACCTAAGTGGACTCAGTGATTCCACCCCTCCCACACATCCTGAAGCCACTCCACCAACACATAAAGCCGATATTCTCAACCTCAGTACCTACAATATGGCTGTACCACATGTGGAGGACGGGGAGCATCCTCTCCACCCCACCACCTCCTCCCCTGTCCCACGTCTTCTTGAGGTCTGCCCCAGGTGAGGTCCTCTGCCCCGGGACCAGGTGGGTCGTGGGGTGTAGGCCATACAAGATTTGATCTCTGCTCACATATTTCACCTCTGTTTGAAGATCCCGCCCGCACTCTCCCCTCCTCCTTCCTCCATCCCATCCGTGAGAGACGAGTCCGAGTTAACCGCCCCAGTTCTCACTCCCTCGCTCTCACTTCAACTCTCACCTAAGTCTTCGGAATCGTCTGTACTCTCACTTGGTCAACATTTGGTCCGACTTTCTTAAGGATTCTAGTGAATCCTTGGTCGTGGTCTCGCTGTGTCCCTAACACACACTTTCATTTCCAGTCCTTGCATCATGGTAGTTGTTGACGTGATGGACGTCTCATGCTCTCGTCCTGTCCCTCAGGCTACCGTGCCATCCCTTGTTGTGACCAATGATCATCCTTCCTTCATCGTCTCACCTGAGATCTCTCATCTTACGTCGACCATGACACGCTACTACACTCCTCACTCATGTTTTCCCTCTCCTCACTCTGAACAGTTCTTTCTTTTCATTCACAGCTGTGCAACATTTCTGACTGGGGAGGCAGAAACCTGGTTAAAATCACCTGTGCAAAAACGCAATTTTTACTTATATATTCTTTTGATTGTCCTCATTTCTATATCAGATTTCAGACCCCAATAAATCATACCTGAATAGCATGAATACTTTCAGGAGATCATGCATCTGTACACCTTCATCATTCATCCATTCTACAGCCATCATTTCGGCCGCTGCTCCCGTGAGGTGTGTGCGTGTGTCCCAGCCACAACATCCAACACCAGCGGCACGCGACTGCCTGTTGCTTCCAATAGTTTCCGTGCGGAGAGCAGCCAACCGAGGATATACCGTTATGATGTCTCCTTTCCTGACATAGTGAAGCAGTGGAGTACGTTATATTCTGTCATCGTTGTCATTCCTCCACGACCAAGCTCCCCAGCTGGATGACGTGCCGACCAGCGCGGCAAGGCTGGATAATGATATTGTCTGATATGTTCATTATGTAACCTTCTCCTCCTGGCTGGGTGTCACTGCTCATGTTGGTTGATGTAAAGGTAAATAAATATGTGTGGAGTGTACAGGCTGGTGTGCTGCCGCGTGGCGGCGCCACAGTGTCATACACACCGAGCTGTGCTCGCTATACCACATCTGTTTATATGTCTACATATAAGTGCATGTCGAGTGTATGGCTGTACATATCGTCCAGTGGAGGGCCACTGTGAGGAACCTCAGCTGTGGTTTGTTTAAAGAGTCAAGGAAGATGTTGTGAGCCAGGTACACCAGTCACCTGTACAGCAGTCAGCTGTTGGGATGATTAGCTGTGTGGTTGTTAAAGAGGATGATGCTTTGTCATAATTAATGTGGAGAGAGAGAGAGAGAGAGAGAGAGAGAGAGAGAGAGAGAGAGAGAGAGAGAGAGAGAGAGAGAGAGAGAGAGAGAGAGAGAGAGAGAGAGAGGCAGTGGGTGGGTTAGCTTTAACACGGGAGCTTTATGAGCGGCGGGGCGGCCTGTGTTGTAGGTGGCAGCTGGGGACCACCACAGCTGCCCCCGCCCTCCTGCTCCTGCTGCTTCTGCTGTTCATTCTGCTGTGTCTGCTGCTGCTGCTGCTGCTGCTATTGCTAATTCTCCTTTTCTGATTCTGCTGTTCCTTCTACTGCTTATGCTGCTGCTGCTGCTGTTGGTGCTGCTGTTCCTACTGCTGCTGTTGGTGCTGCTGTTCCTACTGCTGCTGTTGGTGCTGCTGTTCCTACTGCTGCTGTTGGTGCTGCTGTTCCTACTGCTGCTGTTGTTGCTATTTCTACAACTGCTACTACTTCATTACTACTCCCACAACTACAACTACTACTACCACTACTTCACAACCACCACCACTGTAACTACAGCTACAGCTACTACACATACCACTGGCTGGTACAGTTTTGCCACTGCGGCCACCAGCTACTGGCCGCCCTGCCTCACAACACCATATTGTGGTGGCGGCCGCCCTGCCTCACAACACCATATTGTGGTGGCGGCCGCTCTGCCTCACAACACCATATTGTGGTGGCGGCCGCTCTGCCTCACAACACCATATTGTGGTGGCGGCCGCTCTGCCTCACAACACCATATTGTGGTGGCGGCCGCTCTGCCTCACAACACCATATTGTGGTGGCGGCCGCTCTGCCTCACAACACCATATTGTGGTGGCGGCCGCCCTGCCTCACAACACCATATTGTGGTGGCGGCCGCCCTGCCTCACAACACCATATTGTGGTGGCGGCCGCTCTGCCTCACAACACCATATTGTGGTGGCGGCCGCCCTACCTCACAACACCATATTGTGGTGGCGGCCGCTCCTGCCTCACAACACCATATTGTGGTGGCGGCCGCCCTGCTTCTCAATGCTCTGCTGTGGTAGCAGCTGTTGTACTTCGCTCTACTTTGCTAAGTAGCGGACGCTATGTTGCGTTTTATTAAACGTTGCTGTCATGAGGTACAGTGCACCATGTGTCAGTCATGAGGTACAGTGCACCGCATGACCGTCATGAGGTACAGTGCACCGCATGACCGTCATGAGGTACAGTGCACCGCATGACCGTCATGAGGTACAGTGCACCGCATGACCGTCATGAGGTACAGTGCACCGCATGACCGTCATGAGGTACAGTGCACCGCATGACCGTCATGAGGTACAGTGCACCGCATGACCGTCATGAGGTACAGTTCCTTCTATAATGAGTTAAAGTGGATGTACCGTGTGGCCAGGTAACCTGTGAGTGACGTCTGGTAATTACTCACAGAACTGACTCTGACACCCCCCCCTCCCTGGGGTCACTGACCCCCCGGGGGGGGGGGTCTACACACACAACCCACGGGGTAAAATAAAATTTGCATATAAAAAAATAAATGAAAATATGATGAAGAAAATCAAGATAAATAAATGATATTTGTAGGATGGAACCAGGAGGCTGGTGGCAGGGTTACCACGGCTGTACACTGGCTTCAGTACACGATGGATATTGATGTTGGTAACACTGGTCACATCAGGTGTGGGTAGCACTGGTAACACCGTGACACGTCAGGTGGTGGTAACTCTGACCACACCATAACACACGAGGTGGTGGTAGCACTGACAACTCCGTGACACACCAGGTGGCAACACAAGGCCACTCCCGGTGTTAAGGTGTGTTGCAGCAGACGCACCAGGTGGTGTTCATCTCTGAGCAGGTGTGTTACTGAAACGCTAACACCTCCCATGATAAGTGTTAATATAGCTAACACCTCCCATGATAAGTGTTAACATGGCTAACACCGCCCATGGTAAGTGTTAACATGGCTAACACCTCCCATGATAAGTGTTAACATAGCTAACATCTACCCAGAGTAAGTGCTGATAAAGTTACATCTAAGTCCATTAAATGTTAAGTGAGTCATCAGTTAAGTGTTAAGTGAGTCATCAGTCAAGTGTTAAGTGAGAGTGGTTCAGTCAAGTGTTAAGTGAGAGTGGTTCAGTCAAGTGTTAAGTGAGTCATCAGTCAAGTGTCGAGTGAGAGTCATCCGTCAAATGTTCTGTGAGTCATCAGTCAAGTGTTAAGTGAGAGTCATCAGTCAAAGGTTAAGTGAGTCATCAGTAAAGTGTTAAGTGAGAGTCAGCAGTCAAGTGTCGAGTGAGAGTCATCAGTCAAGTGTTAAGTGAGTCATCAGTCAGGTGTTAAGCGAGAGATTCAGTCAAGTGTTAAGTGAGAGTCATCAGTCAAGTGTCGAGTGAGAGTCATCAGTCAAGTGTTAAATGAGTGTCATCAGTCAAGTGTCGAGTGAGAGTCATCAGTCAGGTGTTAAGTGAGAGTCATCAGTCAAGTGTTAAGTGAGAGTCATAGTCAAGTTTTAAGTGAGAGTCATCAGTCAAGTGTTAAGTGAGAGTCTCAGTCAAGTTTTAAGTGAGAGTCATCAGTCAAGTTTTCAGTGAGTCATCATTCAAGTTTTAAGTGAAACTCATCAGTCAAGTGTTAAGTGAGAGTCTCAGTCAAGTGTTAAGTGAGAGTCTCAGTCAAGTGTTAAGTGAGAGTCCCAGTCAAGTGTTAAGCGAGAGTCATCAGTCAAGTTTTAAGTGAGAGTCATCAGTCAAGTGCTAAGTAAGAGCCATCAGTCAAGTGTTAAGTGAGAGTCATCAGTCAAGTGTTAAGTAAGAGTCATCAGTCAAGTGTTAAGTGAGAGTCACCAGTCAAGTGTTAAGTAAGAGTCATCAGTCAAGTGTTAAGTAAGAGTCATCAGTCAAGTGTTAAGTGAGAGTCACCAGTCAAGTGTTAAGTAAGAGTCATCAGTCAAGTGTTAAGTGAGAGTCACCAGTCAAGTGTTAAGTAAGAGTCATCAGTCAAGTGTTAAGTAAGAGTCATCAATCAAGTGTTAAGAGAGAGTCATCAGTCAAGTGTTAATCTGTATGCCGTTGTTCCTCTCAAGGTGCTGGGACGTAAACACCAGCTAGGACGCTCTAAGTCACCTTGTTATGAGGTTCAAGGATCACATTGCGGGACAATGAGAATACAGACCTTATGCGCATGTGGCGTGTTTCTGTCTTGCTCGGCGCCGCCTAAATTAGGCATCTGGACCAGCAATACGTCACTGGGGGAGGGGGGGGGGGCGGGGGATGAGAGTGCTAAGCACTAGAACACTTGTTGTCGTATATCTTACCATTTCTCTCACATAACAGACCTTATGGCCGTTTTCCCAAGCTGTTGCTTCAGTAACAATAGCATCAACATCTGCTGCCACAGATATTACCCTTGCTTTACTACCACTACTACCACTACTACCACTACTACTACCACTACTACTACTACTACCACTACTACTACCACTACTACTACTACTACCACTACTACTACCACTACTACTACCACTACCACTACTACCACTACTACTACCACTACTACTACTACTACCACTACTACTACCACTACTACTACCACTACTACTACTACCACTACTACTACTACCACCACTACTACTACCACTACTACTACTACTACCACTACTACTACTACTACTGCCACTACTACTACTACTACTGCCACTACTACTACTACTACTACTACCACTACTACTACTACTACCACTACTACTACTACCACCACTACTACTACCACTACCACTACTACCACTACTACTACCACTACTACTACTACTACCACTACTACTACCACTACTACCACTACTACTACCACTACTACTACTACTACCACTACTACTACCACTACTACTACCACTACTACTACTACCACCACTACTACTACCACTACTACTACTACTACCACTACTACTACTACTACTGCCACTACTACTACTACTACTACTACCACTACTACCACTACTACTACCACTACTACTACCACTACTACTGCTACTACTACTACCACTACTACTACCACTACCACCACTACTACTACTACTACTACTACTACTACTACTACTACTACTACTACTACTACTACTACTACCACTACTACTACCACTACTACTACCACTACTACTGCTACTACTACTACCACTACTACTACCACTACTACTACCACTACTACTACCACTACTACTGCTACTACTGCTACTACCACTACCACCACTACTACTACTACTACTACTGCTACTACTACTACTACCTCTTCTACCACTACTACTGCTACTACCACTACTACTACTATTACCACTACCACCACTACTACTACTACTACCTCTTCTACCAATACTACTGCTACTACCACTACTACTACTACTACTTCTACCACTACTACCACTACTACTACTACTACTACTACCACTACTACCACTACTACCACTACTACTTCTACTACTACCACTACTATTTCTACCACTACTACTTCTACTACCACTACTACTACCACTACTACTTCTACTACCACTACTACCTCTTCTACCACTACTACTACTACTTCTACCACTACTGCTACTATTACTACTACTACTATTAATATTACTACCACTTCTATTACTACGATTACTACAACCACCACTTCTGTTACTACGATTACTACAACCACCACTGATATTACTGTTAGTACGACTTTACTACAACAACAACAACAACAACTGATTCTTGGTGTCACTGGGAGGTTTGGGCTGAACTCTATAAAATGATTTCTTTGCTAACTTAAGGAATTTATCAATGAAAGTATCTTTTAGTTCTCCCTTTTAATAATAATTCTAATTTACTTCCCATGTTGCTTAAACCTTTAATATAAATGTTGCCTTTAGCAACAATAAAACTATAAAGAATATATTAACCAGGAATTCACCAGAAAATTCTCCTGGTTGTATCTATAAAGTGCTATATAGAAATTGTGAAGTTTTATGTTGGTCAGATTGGTAAGGATCTTTCTGTTAGACTTAAGCAACATAAATATAGTATAAGAACGGGACAAGAATCAAATGCCTTGTTTATTCACGTTACCAACTATGATCATAGTATTGACTGGAGTAATGCCAGCTCAATATAATTGAATCTTCTATTATTGAATACACAGACAATTATAATCTTAATATCAGTGATGGTCTATACAAATTAGATAACTTTATTGTTGATAAAATTTGTAAAATGATAAGTCTATGAACGCTTGGTGTCTGTCTTGGACAATCGCATGTTTACTAAATGGCGTCCTAGCTTCGTCTCTTCGATGTATATCAACTGACTTATATTTCTCTTTTGTGTCTCCCCTGATGATGTGATTATTACACGAAAGTGCACTTGGAAACTTATCGTGTTTCATTTTCCTCGTGGGTTCATAGGAATATCTTGATCACGCGCAAAATTGTGATCCTTTCCAATATATATATATATATATATATATATATATATATATATATATATATATATATATATATATATATATATATACGTATAATACATATGAACGTGCATTATGATAGATGACGTAATGACACAACAACAAGGAATCGAACCTGGTACCGCCTCTCGTCCATCCATAGCCCAGTGGTCAACCTACAGTACCGTCCTCCACTCACATGTTACTTTTCTATTCGTTCTTTTCAGTTTTTTCAACTTTTATTTCTTATCAGGTGAAGAGTGAAGCGAATATTCTATATCTAATTTATTCTTGAAATACACACGATACGTTTTCAGGACATACAAAATCGTAATGATACAATACATATAAAAACATTAGAATCAGACAGTGTTTTCATCTGTTATGATTGTGATCAACCACGCAGGTTACATCTGAGGTTGGGAGGGCCACCTTCCCCTCAACCACTGTTGCTCCTGCGTGCTACCGTACGCCCAGGGCACCGAGAGCAAGGGGGGGGGGGGGGGGAGGCATGTGAAGATAAGCAGTGAGGTTGTGTGTTGCTGTGGCCACAGCAGGTGTGGCAACCTATTTTGTCCTGCGCTTTGATGATTTATGAAGGATTGTATGCTCTTGTGGGCTCAGATCTCTGTCGTAGTGTGGTGTGGGGTCGTGACACATGCCTCACTATCGTCATGTGGGGTCGTGACACATGCCTCACTATCGTCATGTGGGGTCGTGACACATGCTTCATGTTGTACATGCTGGAGAGTGAGGCTCACCATGGGTTGTGAGGTTGACCACACAACTCACTCCTCAGTATGGCTGACACTAACATACAACACTATGTGACCCCCAGGTGCCAACATCGTACAGGAAGTACGATGATAACGAAACACCCCAGCATCAGGGGAAGGGGAGCACCCCAGTACCAGGGGGAGGGGAGCACCCCAGTACCAGGGGAAGGGGAGCACCCCAGTACCAGGGGAAGGGGAGCACCCCAGTACCAGGGGAAGGGGAGCACCCCAGTACCAGGGGGAGGGGAGCACCCCGGTACCAGGGGGAGGGGAACACCCCAGCATCAGGGGAAGGGGAGCACCCCAGTACCAGGGGAAGGGGAGCACCCCAGTACCAGGGGAAGGGGAGCACCCCAGTACCAGGGGAAGGGGAGCACCCCAGTACCAGGGGAAGGGGAGGACCCCAGTACCAGGGGGAGGGGAACACCCCAGCATCAGGGGAAGGGGAGCACCCCAGTACCAGGGGAAGGGGAGCACCCCAGTACCAGGGGGAGGGGAGCACCCCGGTACCAGGGGCAGAGAAACACCCCAGTACCAGGTGGAGAGCAACACTCTAGCACCAGGTGGAGAGCAACACCCGAGCACCAGGTGGGGAGCAACACCCCAGTACCAAGGGGAGAGCAACACCCCAGTACCAGGGGAAGAGCAACACCCCAGTACCAGGGGAAGAGCAACACCCCAGTACCAGGGGGAGAGCAACACCCCAGTACCAAGGGGAGAGCAACACCCCAGTACCAGGGGAAGAGCAACACCCCAGTACCAGGGGAAGAGCAACACCCCAGTACCAGGGGGAGAGCAACACCCCAGTACCAGGGGAAGAGCAACACCCCAGTACCAGGGGGAGAGCAACACCCCAGTACCAGGGGGAGAGCAACACCCCAGTACCAAGGGGAGAGCAACACCCCAGTATCAGGGGAAGAGCAACACCCCAGCACCAGGGGGAGAGCAACACCCCAGTACCAGGGGGAGAGCAACACCCCAGTACCAGGGGGAGAGCAACACCCCAGTACCAAGGGGAGAGCAACACCCCAGTATCAGGGGAAGAGCAACACCCCAGCACCAGGGGGAGAGCAACACCCCAGTACCAGGGGGAGAGCAACACCCCAGTACCAGGGGGAGAGCAACACCCCAGTACTAGGGGAGTGGAACATCCCAGTACCAGGGGGTGGAACGCCCCAGTACCAGGGGAGTGGAACACCCCCAGTAGCAGGGGAAGAGCAACACCCCAGTACCAGGGGAGTGGAACACCCCAGTACCAGGGGTAGAGGAACACCCTAGTACCAGGGGTAGAGGAACACCCTAGTACCAGGGGTAGAGGAACACCCTAGTACCAGGGGTAGAGGAACACCCTAGTACCAGGGGTAGAGGAACACCCCAGCACCAGGGGTAGAGGAACACACCAGTACCAGGGGTAGAGGAACACCCCAGTACCAGGGGTAGAGGAACACCCCAGTACCAGGGGTAGAGGAACACCCTAGTACCAGGGGTAGAGGAACACCCCAGTACCAGGGGTAGAGGAACACACCAGTACCAGGGGTAGAGGAACACCCTAGTACCAGGGGTAGAGGAACACCCCAGCACCAGGGGTAGAGGAACACCCTAGTACCAGGGGTAGAGGAACACCCTAGTACCAGGGGTAGAGGAACACCCCAGTACCAGGGGTAGAGGAACACCCCAGTACCAGGGGTAGAGGAACACCCTAGTACCAGGGGTAGAGGAACACCCTAGTACCAGGGGTAGAGGAACACACCAGTACCAGGGGTAGAGGAACACACCAGTACCAGGGGTAGAGGAACACCCCAGTACCAGGGGTAGAGGAACACCCCAGTACCAGGGGTAGAGGAACACACCAGTACCAGGGGTAGAGGAACACCCCAGTACCAGGGGTAGAGGAACACACCAGTACCAGGGGTAGAGGAACACACCAGTACCAGGGGTAGAGGAACACCCCAGTACCAGGGGTAGAGGAACACCCCAGTACCAGGGGTAGAGGAACACCCCAGTACCAGGGGTAGAGAAACACCCCAGTACCAGGGGTAGAGGAACACCCCAGTACCAGGGGTAGAGGAACACCCCAGTACCAGGGGTAGAGGAACACCCCAGTACCAGGGGTAGAGGAACACCCCTAGTACAGGGGTAGAGGAACACCCCAGTACCAGGGGTAGAGGAACACCCCAGTACCAGGGGTAGAGGAACACCCCAGTACCAGGGGTAGAGGAACACCCCAGTACCAGGGGTAGAGGAACACCCCAGTACCAGGGGTAGAGGAACACCCCAGTACCAGGGGTAGAGGAACACCCCAGTACCAGGGGTAGAGGAACACCCCAGTACCAGGGGTAGAGGAACACCCCAGTACCCAGGGGTAGAGGAACACCCAGTACCAGGGGTAGAGGAACACCCCAGTACCAGGGGTAGAGGAACACCCCAGTACCAGGGGTAGAGGAACACCCCAGTACCAGGGGTAGAGGAACACACCAGTACCAGGGGTAGAGGAACACCCTAGTACCAGGGGTAGAGGAACACACCAGTACCAGGGGTAGAGGAACACCCCAGTACCAGGGGTAGAGGAACACCCCAGTACCAGGGGTAGAGGAACACCCCAGTACCAGGGGTAGAGGAACACCCCAGTACCAGGGGTAGAGGAACACCCCAGTACCAGGGGTAGAGGAACACCCCAGTACCAGGGGTAGAGGAACACCCCAGTACCAGGGGTAGAGGAACACCCCAGTACCAGGGGTAGAGGAACACCCTAGTACCAGGGGTAGAGGAACACCCCAGTACCAGGGGTAGAGGAACACCCCAGTACCAGGGGTAGAGGAACACCCCAGTACCAGGGGTAGAGGAACACCCCAGTACCAGGGGTAGAGGAACACCCTAGTACCAGGGGTAGAGGAACACACCAGTACCAGGGGTAGAGGAACACACCAGTACCAGGGGTAGAGGAACACCCCAGTACCAGGGGTAGAGGAACACCCCAGTACCAGGGGTAGAGGAACACCCCAGTACCAGGGGTAGAGGAACACCCCAGTACCAGGGGTAGAGGAACACCCCAGTACCAGGGGTAGACGAACACCCCAGTACCAGGGGTAGAGGAACACCCCAGTACCAGGGGTAGAGGAACACCCCAGTACCAGGGGTAGAGGAACACCCCAGTACCAGGGGTAGACGAACACCCCAGTACCAGGGGTAGAGGAACACCCCAGTACCAGGGGTAGAGGAACACCCCAGTACCAGGGGTAGACGAACACCCCAGTACCAGGGGTAGAGGAACACCCCAGTACCAGGGGTAGAGGAACACCCCAGTACCAGGGGTAGAGGAACACCCTAGTACCAGGGGTAGAGGAACACCCCAGTACCAGGGGTAGAGGAACACCCCAGTACCAGGGGTAGAGGAACACCCCAGTACCAGGGGTAGAGGAACACCCTAGTACCAGGGGTAGAGGAACACCACGCTGGGGTTCCCCGGGACAAAGGCCTGCCCATGACTCCCCCAGCAACACCTGCTCGACCGTCAGTTTGGACTGACGCTCAGAGGGGCTTCATGTGGCCCTCCTGGCCAGACGTGGCCCTCCTGTCCCAGTATCCCCTACACATGTGGCCAGACGTGGCCCTCCTGTCCCAGTATCCCCCACACATGTGGACAGACGTGGCCCTCCTGTCCCAGTATCCCCCACACATGTGGACAGACGTGGCCCTCCTGTTCCAGTGTCCCTTCACACTTGTGGCCAGGATGGCCATCACAACCCAGTGTCCACCTACACGTATCCACATTACTTACACCAAGCAGCAGACACTGCTGACACCAGGCAGCAGACACTGCTGACACCAGGCAGCAGACACTGCTGGTATACAATGTACACCAGGGCAGGACCAGTGTACACCTGTCAACATGTACAACACAGGTGATCATCAGAGTGAACATTCCACGCTGTACATGACGGAGGAAGATCTGATTGATTCCCCGGCCCGGGCCACGGGGTCACCCCCCAGGCCGGGCCACGGGGTCACCCCCCAGGCCGGGCCACATGGTCAGCCGCCAAATTCTGGCGTGGGAGCGCAGTGTGGCTGGCCAGGTCAGCGGGCGGGCAGACTCATGCACGTTGTTAGGTTAACGAGTTGTGCCCTGACGTAACATGTGTCACTCTGACGTAACATGTGTCACTCTGACGTAACATGTGTCACTCTGACGTAACATGTGTCACTCTGACGTAACATGTGTCACGGAGGATCTTGGCTCGTTTAAGTTCATGTGACGGTACGAGAGGAAAGTAACGTTAGCAAATGTCTTTTACGACAACTGCGCAGAACTGCCGTAACGATGCGGGTCACAACTTACCGCTGGTTAGCGGAACACACACACACACACACACACACACGCGCGCGCGCGTGTGCGCGGAGGTGTTGTGAGGCCGGGTGTTGTACGGTTGTGAGGCGGGCAGGTCAAGGTCACGTGAGAGGAGAGAGGTCAGGCAGGGTCGTCTGGAGGATGCTATCGTCACACACGAGTCCTGGACGATATGACCACAAGGAAATTAGGGGAGCGGCACCCAGGGGGCGGGGGAGGTAAGGTAACGCCCGGGGGGGAGTGTGACGCCCGGGGGGAGTGTGACGCCCGGGGGGGAGTGTGACGCCCGGGGTGGAGTGTGACGCCCGGGGGGAGTGTGACGCCCGGGGTGGAGTGTGACGCCCGGGGTGGAGTGTGACGCCCGGGGGGAGTGTGACGCCCGGGGGGAGTGTGACGCCCGGGGTGGAGTGTGACGCCCGGGGGGGAGTGTGACGCCCGGGGGGAGTGTGACGCCCGGGGGGGAGTGTGACGCCCGGGGTGGAGTGTGACGCCCGGGGTGGAGTGTGACGCCCGGGGGGGAGTGTGACGCCCGGGGGGAGTGTGACGCCCGGGGGGGAGTGTGACGCCCGGGGTGGAGTGTGACGCCCGGGGGGAGTGTGACGCCCGGGGGGGAGTGTGACGCCCGGGGGGGAGTGTGACGCCCGGGGTGGAGTGTGACGCCCGGGGGGAGTGTGACGCCCGGGGTGGAGTGTGACGCCCGGGGGGGAGTGTGACGCCCGGGGTGGAGTGTGACGCCCGGGGTGGAGTGTGACGCCCGGGGGGGAGTGTGACGCCCGGGGGGGAGTGTGACGCCCGGGGTGGAGTGTGACGCCCGGGGGGAGTGTGACGCCCGGGGTGGAGTGTGACGCCCGGGGGGGAGTGTGACGCCCGGGGTGGATATATATATATATATATATATATATATATATATATATATATATATATATATATATATATATATATATATATATATATAGAGGTATAAGTTTGTTGAGTATTCCTGGTAAATTATATGGGAGGGTACTGATTGAGAGGGTGAAGGCATGTACAGAGCATCAGATTGGGGAAGAGCAGTGTGGTTTCAGAAGTGGTAGAGGATGTGTGGATCAGGTGTTTGCTTTGAAGAATGTATGTGAGAAATACTTAGAAAAGCAAATGGATTTGTATGTAGCATTTATGGATCTGGAGAAGGCATATGATAGAGTTGATAGAGATGCTTTGTGGAAGGTATTAAGAATATATGGTGTGGGAGGAAAGTTGTTAGAAGCAGTGAAAAGTTTTTATCGAGGATGTAAGGCATGTGTACGTGTAGGAAGAGAGGAAAGTGATTGGTTCTCACTGAATGTAGGTTTGCGGCAGGGGTGTGTGATGTCTCCATGGTTGTTTAATTTGTTTATGGATGGGGTTGTTAGGGAGGTAAATGCAAGAGTTTTGGAAAGAGGGGCAAGTATGAAGTCTGTTGGGGATGAGAGAGCTTGGGAAGTGAGTCAGTTGTTGTTCGCTGATGATACAGCGCTGGTGGCTGATTCATGTGAGAAACTGCAGAAGCTGGTGACTGAGTTTGGAAAAGTGTGTGGAAGAAGAAAGTTAAGAGTAAATGTGAATAAGAGCAAGGTTATTAGGTACAGTAGGGTTGAGGGTCAAGTCAATTGGGAGGTGAGTTTGAATGGAGAAAAACTGGAGGAAGTGAAGTGTTTTAGATATCTGGGAGTGGATCTGGCAGCGGATGGAACCATGGAAGCGGAAGTGGATCATAGGGTGGGGGAGGGGGCGAAAATCCTGGGGGCCTTGAAGAATGTGTGGAAGTCGAGAACATTATCTCGGAAAGCAAAAATGGGTATGTTTGAAGGAATAGTGGTTCCAACAATGTTGTATGGTTGCGAGGCGTGGGCTATGGATAGAGTTGTGCGCAGGAGGATGGATGTGCTGGAAATGAGATGTTTGAGGACAATGTGTGGTGTGAGGTGGTTTGATCGAGTGAGTAACGTAAGGGTAAGAGAGATGTGTGGAAATAAAAAGAGCGTGGTTGAGAGAGCAGAAGAGGGTGTTTTGAAGTGGTTTGGGCACATGGAGAGGATGAGTGAGGAAAGATTGACCAAGCGGATATATGTGTCGGAGGTGGAGGGAACAAGGAGAAGAGGGAGACCAAATTGGAGGTGGAAAGATGGAGTGAAAAAGATTTTGTGTGATCGGGGCCTGAACATGCAGGAGGGTGAAAGGAGGGCAAGGAATAGAGTAAATTGGAGCGATGTGGTATACCGGGGTTGACGTGCTGTCAGTGGATTGAAGCAGGGCATGTGAAGCGTCTGGGGTAAACCATGGAAAGCTGTGTAGGTATGTATATTTGCGTGTGTGGACGTATGTATATACATGTGTATGGGGGGGGGGGGGCATTTCTTTCGTCTGTTTCCTTGCGCTACCTCGCAAACGCGGGAGACAGCGACAAAGTATAATATAATAATATATAATATATATATATATATATATATATATATATATATATATATATATATATATATATATATATATATATATATACATATATGTGTGTGTGTGTGTGTGTGAGTGTGTGTGTGTGTGTGTGTGTGTGTGTGTGTGTGTGTGTGTAATGCTAGAGAAACAGATGGGGAAGGAGAATGGGACGGGAGGGGATCGGGAGGAAAGGGGGTGGAGTGGGGGAAGGGGGGGGGGGGCCGTGGTTCTGTTTGGTCACCAGGAAATTATGAGCAGAAGGCCATCCAAGCTGGCGGCTCCTCCCCTACCCCCTCCATCCCTCCTTCACTTCCCCTCCCATTCCCTCCCTTCCACCCTACCCTTTCAGCTCGCCCCAAACCATCCCTCCCTGCCCCTCCTCGCCCGTGAGAGGGGACCCTCTCCCTAGAGAGGTCAGCACGGGTAGCAGGGTGAGGGAGGAGGCGGGCTGGTCCATTGAAGCAATTAATGATTTAATTAAGTCTTATAGAAAGACTTACACTGTGTCTAGATCAGGTGGTAAGACGTGTACACAACCACCACAGTGTACACAGGTGGGTCACACAGCTGGAGCACGACCCAGCAGGTGTAACATGAAACACATTTCCTCACCACATGAAGCCACGTTACACACATCATGGCTCATCATTACATACGAAACAAGAACAAAGTCAAATATGCTATTGGTCCATGACCAGATCAACATGGCACCTTAACTAGTGATGATAACTGACATGGTACCTTAACTGACGACAATAATGAACCCTTAACTAGCGATGATAATCAACATGGTACCTTAACTGGCGATAATGATCAACATGGTATCTTAACTAGCGATAATGATCAACATGGTATCTTAACTAGCGATAATGATCAACATGGTATCTTAACTAGCGATAATGATCAACATGGTATCTTAACTAGCGATAATGATCAACATGGTATCTTAACTAGCTATAATGATCAACATGGTATCTTAACTAGCGATAATGATCAACATGGTATCTTAACTAGCGATAATGATCAACATGGTATCTTAACTAGCGATAATGATCAACATGGTATCTTAACTAGCGATAATGATCAACATGGTATCTTAACTAGCGATAATAAAGAAATGGTTTGTCTTTGAAAGAATCATTTTGATTCACTGTTAATCATGGGAGATCCCTCAACTCTCCACGGGCGGGAAGGTGCAGAAGCGGCTACCTGCTCTCACCTGATGATGACCTTGTGTGACCTCAGCTGATGATGACCTTGTGTGACCTCAGCTGGTGATGACCTAGTGTGACCTCAGCTGATGATGACCTAGTGTGACCTCAGCTGATGATGACCTTGTGTGACCTCAGCTGATGATGACCTTGTGTGACCTCAGCTGGACTGCTGCTCACCAGAGTTGGTCATAGATGAACATACAAACTAGAGTCAGTTTCAAGGGGATCCTGAAGATGAATTCCGTCACTAATAGATAAACATATGAACAAAGATTGTGAGACACCATGTTATCATTGTCTCTGAGGAAAGTTCACACAGTAAGCAAATCGAACAGTTTTCAAATTGTTTCATGATTTACACAATGAAACATACGAAAATTTCTCTGCGTCAGATAGACACTGAAAGACCAGAAATACCAAGATGTGATGCCAACACAGGCAGAAGGTTGACCTGGGTAACATGTATAGAACATTGGAATGTATGCACACCAGCAGCAGCAGGAGCAGACACTAATCAGTATAACTTCAAGTGAAAGCTGGGTATATGATCGAGTCGTGTGTGTAACACATCAGTAATTATTCCCGATACAAAAACAATGATTACATGACGCACATTGTCTGGAATTACGATACTCTCCCATCCAGAGTTCCTTACAAAATGCCTGTGGCAGTATACATACTATCCTCACTACCTTCCTTCCTGCCGGGAGTTGAGCCGGAGGGAGAGGTGGGTGGCGAGAATCCTTCTGCATTACCTGCCACAGTTAAGATCATACCAGTACAGGATGACCTCATCATGAACCACCAGGTCTCCCGTTACCTAACCTTCCCATTTCCTCCACCCATCCCTAGTAGCTCTCCTCTCCCATCCACCTCAACACCCTTTCCCTTCCAGCCAAGCTTCTCCTCCCTTCATTATCCTCTTCCTCTCTCTCCCTCTCTCCCACCAACCTCTTCCGTCCCTCTCACTCTGTCTTGCTCACTCACTTTTTTTTTTCGTCTAATTATTCCTTACCCTTGTTCTTCTCCTCTTCCTCCTCGTCCTCCGTCTTATTCTCCTCTCATCCTCTTCCTCTTGTATCGTCTTTATCATCCCACATTCCCTCATTCCTTGCTTCTCCTTTTTATGTATTCTATTTATCTAATTCTCTCAATTTCCTTATTTTCCTTAATGCTCATTTCCTTCATATTCTTTTCTTTTCCTCATTTCATTATTCTTCAAATTCTTCCATCCACCCCATTCTCCTACTCTCCCCACCTTCCCACATTCATGTATTATCTTGATCCATTAGACTGTTCTCCTTCGCCGTCAGGCTTTGTTCTAACTCTCCTCCGCCTCTCACAACACTCACTATTTTCCTGCTGCTCTCACACAGCTTACTCTTCTTCTGCTCCTCTCACACCTCTTACCCTTTTCCTAGCTTCCCTAAAGCTCTCACTCTTCTCTCGTGGCTCTCACATCTCTTCACTCTTCTCCTGCTCCTCTCACAACTCTCCCTCTCCTCGTTCTTCTAGATCCCTTCTGTCTTATGTTGGTCTGCAACCCAGGTCCTGCTCCACCCAGGTCCTGCTCCACCCAGGTCCTGCTCCACCCAGGTCCTGCTCCACCCAGGTCCTGCTCCATCCAGGTGATGCTTCATCCAGGTCTTGACTAACATGGTCTTGCCCCACCCAGGTATTGCCTTAACAAATCCTGTCCCACCCTGTATTATGTCCTCCCTTATAAAGTGTCCCACCCTGTGTTATGTCCTGCCTTATATCATGGCTGGTTTTGTCAGCGTGGTGGGTGGTTGTGTCAGCGTGGTGGGTGGTTGTGTCAGCGTGGTGGGTGGGTGGTTGTGTCAGCGTGGTGGGTGGGTGGTTGTGTCAGCGTGGTGGGTGGTTGTGTCAGCGTGGTGGGTGTGTCAGCGTGGTGGGTGGTTGTGTCAGCGTGGTGGGTGGGTGGTTGTGTCAGCGTGGTGGGTGGTTGTGTCAGTGTGGTGGGTGGGTGGTTGTGTCAGCGTGGTGGGTGGGTGGTTGTGTCAGCGTGGTGGGTGGGTGGTTGTGTCAGCGTGGTGGGTGGGTGGTTGTGTCAGCGTGGTAGGTGGGTGGTTGTGTCAGCGTGGTGGGTGGGTGGTTGTGTCAGCGTGGTGGGTGGGTGGTTGTGTCAGCGTGGTGGGTGGGTGGTTGGCTGTGCGGGACGTTGTGGCGATCTCTTCTTTGTTCGTGCCTGCCTGCCTGCCTGGCCGGCCACCGTACCCGCTCCTTGTGTAATGTTTCCCGTGGAGGAGAGTCGTGTGGGCGGCACAGAGTCACACACCTCTCCCTTATTTTGCCCCTCACCCTACAGAGGGCGCTCCCCTGGTCCGTGTCACCCCTATGTAAGGGTCTCCTCGGGACTAGACCAGCCCTTATCCAGGAAACTCCACGAAACAGGGGTTGCTCAGGGCAAGAAGAAACGGAGGGCCAGCGAGACCCATGATCTAGAGCATCTCTTATGCAGGGTCGTCCCTGAAGCAGGGTTGGTGAGGGCGGGTGGGCCAAGGCGGCGGTGGGAGAGGTGAGGTCGTACGCTGGTGGCAGCTCTCCGTCCCGACCACTGCCTCACACCCTCACCTTTAAACTAATTCACGGCTCCCTCACAGCCCGGCCTGATGTGGAGGGCGGCAAGTGGAGCGTTGGTGTTGTGGAGGGCGGCAAGTGGAGCGGTGGTGGTGTGGAGGGAGGCAAGTGGAGCGGTAGTGCTGTGGAGGGAGGCAAGTGGAGCGGTGGTGGTGTGGCAGGATACAAGTGGAGCGGTATTGGTGTGGAGGGAGGCAAGTGGAGCGGTGGTGGTGTGGAGGGCGGCAAGTGGAGCGGTGGTGGTGTGGAAGTAGGCAACTGGAGTGGTAGCACTGTGGAGGGGATATAACATGTGGAGGGAATATAACATGTAGAGGGAACAACATGGAGAGGTAGCCTTGTGGAGGAGTAGCAAAGAGAGGCAGCAATGTGTGTGTGTGTGTGTGTGTGTGTGTGTGTGTGTGTGTGTGTGTGTGTGTGGTGTGTGGTGTGTGTGGTGTGTGTGTGTGTGTGGTGTGTGGTGTGTGTGTGGTGTGTGGTGTGTGTGTGGTGTGTGTGTGTGGTGTGTGGTGTGTGTGTGTGTGTGTGTGTGTGTGGTGTGTGTGTGTGTGTGTGTGTGTGTGTGTGTGGTGTGTGGTGTGTGTGTGGTGTGTGGCGTGTGTGTGTGTGGTGTGTGGTGTGTGTGTGTGTGTGTGTGTGTGTGGTGTGTGTGTGTGGTGTGTGTGTGGTGTGTGTGTGGTGTGTGTGTGTGTGTGTGTGTGTGTGTGTGGTGTGTGTGTGGTGTGTGTGTGTGTGTGTGTGTGTGTGTGTGTGTGTGTGTGTGTGTGTGTGTGTGGTGTGTGGTGTGTGTGTGTGTGTGTGTGTGTGTGTGTGTGTGTGTGTAGGGGGGGGGGTCTTCTATCCTCCGTCACCCCCACAGCTGCAGCCACACATCACTACACATACAGCTGCATACATCTACCTTCCCTCGCCTCTCACAACTGGAACAAGTCCCCCCTCTGACCCTCACAACTGGAACAAGTCCCCCTCTGACCCTCACAACTGGAACAAGTCCCCCCTCTGACCCTCACAACTGGAACAAGTCCCCCTCTGACCCTCACAACTGGAACAAGTCCCCCTCTGACCCTCACAACTGCAACAAGTCCCCCCTCTGACCCTCACAACTGGAACAAGTCCCCCTCTGACCCTCACAACTGGGACAAGTCCCCCCTCTGACCCTCACAACTGGAACAAGTCCCCCTCTGACCCTCACAACTGGAACAAGTCCCCCTCTGACCCTCACAACTGGAACAAGTCCCCCCTCTGACCCTCACAACTGGAACAAGTCCCCCTCTGACCCTCACAACTGGAACAAGTCCCCCTCTGACCCTCACAACTGGAACAAGTCCCCCTCTGACCCTCACAACTGGGACAAGTCCCCCCTCTGACCCTCACAACTGGAACAAGTCCCCATCTGGCCCTCACAACTGGAGCCCGGTACCTTGTCTCCCCTCCTGGTTCGGTCTACCGGGTTCCCTCCCCTCAGAGAGCAGTACCTGTACACCATTTACAAGTCCCACGAGACCCACTCCTTCGGAAAGCCTTTGGTGGCGAGTTACGGTGCACGTCGTGCTCCTGAGTGAGGAGGAGCAGCCTGACCCTGGAGGAGGTCACCAGACACGACCACGAACACTACACACAACACAACGTTAACACTGTAGCCAACATAACACTACAACATAACTGTGACAATATAGACAACATAACAATGACACTATAGACAACATAACTGTGACACTATAGACAACATAACTGTGACACTATAGACAACATAACTGTGACACTATAGACAACATAACAGTGACACTATAGATAACATAACAATGACACTATAGACAACATAACTGTGACACTAAAGACAACATAACAATGACACTATAGACAACATAACAGTGACACTATAGACAACATAACAGTGACACTATAGACAACATAACAGTCAAACTATAGATAACATAACAGTGACACTACAGTGTAGACAACATAACAGTGACACTATAAAGAGTCACGGTTAAGTTGTAATAGCAGTTGAGGAGTGAGTGTGACCTCAGTACTTGAGGAGTGAGTGTGACCTCAGGTCTTTGAGTGTCACAAGAGCGTGTCGTGTGCAGCTCTTATTACCCAGCAGTGTAACGGCAACCACCTCTTGACAACGACGGAACAACTACCCATCCAAAGCTATAATGACGTGACCTTTAAGCTGAGGTCAAAGGTCAGGCTATCATACCCAAGGATCATCAACGGCAACAACCAATTGTGCTCTGGGGTGAAGGAGGAGAGTGTGGCCTGGGGTGGGTGGGTGGGTGGGTGGGGGGTTCACGTGTGCATGAGAGAGTAAAGACCAGAGGTAGGGGCGGGCGGGGGGGGGGGGGGGGAGTGGAATGGGAGAAGTGGGTATCCCTCACTCTGGGAATCACCCCTGTTGACTAACTGATTTACTCTATGATCATATTCAGCAGTGTGACCAAAGTGACACATATTCAGCAGTGTGACCAAAGTGACACACATTCAGCAGTGTGACCAAAGTGACACACATTCAGCAGTGTGACCAAAGTGACACATATTCAGCAGTGTGACCAAAGTGACACATATTCAGCAGTGTGACCAAAGTGACACATATTCAGCAGTGTGACCAAAGTGACACATATTCAGCAGTGTGACCAAAGTGACACATATTCAGCAGTGTGACCAAAGTGACACATATTCAGCAGTGTGACCAAAGTGACACATATTCAGCAGTGTGACCAAAGTGACACATATTCAGCAGTGTGACCAAAGTGACACATATTCAGCAGTGTGACCAAAGTGACACATATTCAGCAGTGTGACCAAAGTGACACATATTCAGCAGTGTGACCAAAGTGACACATATTCAGCAGTGTGACCAAAGTGACACATATTCAGCAGTGTGACCAAAGTGACACATATTCAGCAGTGTGACCAAAGTGACACATATTCAGCAGTGTGACCAAAGTGACACATATTCAGCAGTGTGACCAAAGTGACACATATTCAGCAGTGTGACCAAAGTGACACATATTCAGCGGTGGGACCAAAGTGACACATATTCAGCAGTGTGACCAAAGTGACACATATTCAGCAGTGTGACCAAAGAGACACATATTCAGCAGTGTGACCAAAGTGACACATATTCAGCAGTGTGACCAAAGAGACACATATTCAGCAGTGTGACCAAATAGACACATATTCAGCAGTGTGACCAAAGAGACACATATTCAGCAGTGTGGCCAAAGAGACACATTCAGCAGTGTGACCAAAGAGACACATAGTCAGCAGTGTGACCAAAGAGACACATATTCAGCAGTGTGGCCAAAGAGACACATATTCAGCAGTGTGACCAAAGAGACACATTCAGCAGTGTGACCAAAGAGACATATTCAGCAGTGTGACCAAAGTGACACATATTCAGCAGTGGCCAAAGTGACACATATTCAGCAGTGTGACCAAAGTGACACATATTCAGCAGAGTGACCAAAGAGACACATATTCAGCAGTGTGACCAAAGTGACACATATTCAGCAGTGTGGCCAAAGAGACACATATTCAGCAGTGTGACCAAAGAGACACATATTCAGCAGTGTGACCAAAGTGACACATATTCAGCAGTGTGACCAAAGTGACACATATTCAGCAGTGTGACCAAAGAGACACATATTCAGCAGTGTGACCAAAGTGACACATATTCAGCAGTGTGACCAAAGTGACACATATTCAGCAGTGTGACCAAAGTGACACATATTCAGCAGTGTGACCAAAGTGACACATATTCAGCAGTGTGACCAAAGAGACACATATTCAGCAGTGTGACCAAAGTGACATATTCAGCAGTGTGACCAAAGAGACACATATTCAGCAGTGTGACCAAAGTGACATATTCAGCAGTGTGACCAAAGTGACATATTCAGCAGTGTGACCAAAGTGACACATATTCAAGGTGGAGACCGCCACTGATTGAGGGTTGGTCCCTGACACTTGCCTCCGGATGTCCTGGAGATGAAGCCTAAAATGTTCTTATCCAGTGTTTCTCCCCAGTGGTGGTCTTTCTCCCCAGTGGTGGTGTTTCTCCCCGGTGGTGGTGTTTCTCCCCGGTGGTGTCTGGTTTTAGGTGATCAGCAGTTGCTAAAGTTTAGACATTATCCTTATTTACATAATGTTTCTCAACACAGTTCTTACTACAGCGTGTCGTGTTCACTACAGATGTGGAAGAACTTTGCACTTAACAAAAAATGCATGTGTACACTTGGCACACTTAACATTTTGAAACAAGGACGAAGAAGTTTGATATATCATCCTGGGTATGTATGTACTGTATGATGACAACACAAACAAGATAAGGAAGCTACTGCATGATTGTATGAGTGAAGGAACTTCCCTAAATGGAGTTAACACCTATTTCTGCATTCCTGTCGCCTGGTATATCTTGTACTGAACATTGTCTCGTGTTTTATTAGATATATATATATATAAAAACTTATCGCCATTGTAAAACAAAAACAAGAAATGTATATTTACATCAAGATGACATACACAAAGCTGAGAGGATGTTTGGAACGTCTGGATGTGTACTCAAACTCTCACTATAAAACAGGATCATTTCCTGTATACTTAACATAATGTATGTATTTGATATACGTTAATCTGGCGTCTCATTTCCTCCCACAATCCATTCTTTGTAGGTGTTCGTTGACGTATGGACTGGCTGCAACAGCCATGTATGTCTTCAAGTCTGATTTAGAAATAGTTTCTAATCTTTGGCACATTAAGTGCTATTCATGATCTAAAGTCCTGTGGTTAGAAAAGAAAAATAACTTACATTGGTCTGACAACTTACACATCAACCAAATCAGTATGTTTTGATAATGAGTATCATTGGTTTACCATATCAGATGTTCCTCCAGCAGAATCATTACATTTTCGAACTATTTCAGTCAGCCTCCCACTCTTACCATCATAACTCCATCATATCTGATTATTGGCAATCCATAACGTTTCTAAAATACTTCTTAAAATGAATGTTACCAAAGTCATAAATTGCATTTCTTTGTCCTATTTCAAAATAAAAAAATATTTTCAATATTATGTCAAGGACTTAAGTCCTAGAATATAACATGGAAAGATGTGAAGAGACACAAACAATCATCAGAAGTAACAAACACAACAACACAACTACAGTAACCTTCCTCACTCGAATTTCTCTCAACCCAAGATGGCAACACTGGGTTGCCAACTGTACACATGGAGAGCAACTTTACCTTTTTTATGTTTGCCATATATGAGCCTGGTGTGTCGTCAGTCTGTATGAGCCTGGTGTGTCGTCAGTCTGTTCATGCCAGCTTACACTTGTAATATTCAACTTTTATAACAGATCTACTTCGTAGTTTACTGTCGTCTGGGAATCTTGATATCTAACAACACAGATCTTGTTTTCATCGTTACTAATGGTTGTTAAAATAACATTGGTCCTCGCGCTGATCCCTGTGGTGGTGTCATCACTATCACCACCACCATCACCATCACTATCATCACTATCACCACCACCATCACTATCATCACTATCACCACCACCACCACTATCACCAGCACCATCACTATCACCACCACCACCACCACTATCACCAGCACCACCACTATCACCACCACCACCACTATCACCAGCACCACCACTATCACCAGCACCACCACTATCACCAGCACCACCACTATCACCACCACCACCACTATCACCACCACCACCACCACTATCACCAGCACCACCACTATCACCACCACCACCACTATCACCACCACCACCACTATCACCACCACCACCACCACTATCACCACCACCACCACTATCACCAGCACCACCACTATCACCAGCACCACCACTATCACCAGCACCACCACTATCACCACCACCACCACTATCACCACCACCACCACCACTATCACCACCACCACCACTATCACCACCACCACCACTATCACCAGCACCACCACTATCACCACCACCACCACCACTATCACCAGCACCACCACTATCACCACCACCACCACTATCACCACCACCACCACCACTATCACCACCACCACCACTATCACCACCACCACCACTATCACCACCACCACCACTATCACCACCACCACCACTATCACCAGCACCACCACTATCACCACCACCACCACCACTATCACCAGCACCACCACTATCACCACCACCACCACTATCACCAGCACCACCACTATCACCACCACCACTATCACCACCACCACCACTATCACCAGCACCACCACTATCACCACCACCACCACTACCACCACCACTATCACCAGCACCACCACTATCACCAGCACCACCACTATCACCAGCACCACCACTATCACCAGCAGCAACAACAGTAGCTGGGGTACCCCCCCCCCCTCCATGGGTCCAGCCGAGTCCGTGAGGGGTTGGGGTCCCCCGGGGGAGAGGGTCATGCTGGGGGTCCAGACCCCCCCCCCTCCGTGGGCCTCACAGTTTATAGTACCATAAACAATAAACAATAATGATCATGATGATGTTAAATGAAAAAATGATCACGTGATACAAATTTGATAAATGTATGAATCAAGAGATACACGACACAGTAACCACATAACAGATACACGACACAGTAACCACATAACAGATACACGACACAGTAACCACATAACAGATACACGACACAGTAACCACATAACAGATACACGACACAGTAACCACATAACAGATACACGACACAGTAACCACATAACAGATACACGACACAGTAACCACATAACAGATACACGACACAGTAACCACATAACAGATACACGACACAGTAACCAAATAACAGATACACGACACAGTAACCACATAACAGATACACGACACAGTAACCACATAACAGATACACGACACAGTAACCAAACAACAGATGCACGACACAGTAACCACATAACAGATACACGACACAGTAACCAAACAACAGATACACGACACAGTAACCACATAACAGATACACGACACAGTAACCAAACAACAGATACACGACACAGTAACCAAATAACAGATACACGACACAGTAACCAAACAACAGATACACGACACAGTAACCAAATAACAGATACACGACACAGTAACCAAATAACAGATACACGACACAGTAACCAAACAACAGATACACGACACAGTAACCAAATAACAGATACACGACACAGTAACCAAATAACAGATACACGACACAGTAACCAAATAACAGATACACGACACAGTAACCAAATAACAGATACACGACACAGTAACCAAATAACAGATACACGACACAGTAACCAAACAACAGATACACGACACAGTAACCAAATAACAGATACACGACACAGTAACCAAATAACAGATACACGACACAGTAACCAAATAACAGATACACGACACAGTAACCACATAACAGATACACGACACAGTAACCACATAACAGATACACGACACAGTAACCAAATAACAGATACACGACACAGTAACCACATAACAGATACACGACACAGTAACCAAACAACAGATACACGACACAGTAACCACATAACAGATACACGACACAGTAACCACATAACAGATACACGACACAGTAACCAAACAACAGATACACGACACAGTAACCACATAACAGATACACGACACAGTAACCACATAACAGATACACGACACAGTAACCAAATAACAGATACACGACACAGTAACCACATAACAGATACACGACACAGTAACCAAACAACAGATACACGACACAGTAACCACATAACAGATACACGACACAGTAACCAAACAACAGATACACGACACAGTAACCACATAATGCACGACACAGTAACCACATAACAGATACACGGACCCAGTAACCAAACAACAGATGCACGACACAGTAACCACATAACAGATACACGACACAGAACCAAACAACAGATGCACGACACAGTAACCACATAACAGATACACGACACAGTACCAAACAACAGATACACGACACAGTAACCACATAACAGATAGACGACACAGTAACCAAACAACAAGATACACGACCCAGTAACCACCATAACAGATACACGACCACAGTAACCAAACAACAGAATGCCGACAGCAGTAACCAATAACAGATACACGACAAGAACCACAACAACAGATACACGACACAGTAACCACATACAGACAGATACTCGAACCAGTACCACATAACAATACACGACACTGTAACCAAACAACAGATGCACGACACAGTAACCACCATAACAGATAACCACGACACAGTAACCACATAACAGATACACGACACAGTAACCCAAACACAGAATGCACGACACCAGTAACCACATAACAAGATACACGACACATTAACAAACAACAGATACCACGACACAGGTAACCACATAACAGATACACGACACAGTAACCACATAACAGATACACGACACAGTAACCAAATAATAGATAGATGACAGTAACCAAACAATAGACAGAAGACACAATAACCAAACAATAGATACACGACACAATAACCAAACAATATATAAACGACGCAGTAAGCAAAAAATACCGTAAAAAATAGGTAAAGAATAATGAAAAAGGACTAAAATGCCTGCGTTGTGCCGGCGCGCGGGCGGGCAGGCGTCTCGGCCAATGGAAACAATTTGGTAATCCTCCTTCAGTGTCTCCCCCCCTCCCCCTCCCCCTCCCCCCCCAGACCCTCCTGCCATCAGAGGTCTCGCCTCCTGATCACGCCAACAATGTTCACTTCTAAGCGGCAGCCAGGGAGGGCCACGATGGGTGCGTCACATACACCTAGGATGGTGTGCGTCACATACACCTAGGATGGTGTGCGTCACATACACCTAGGATGGTGTGCGTCACATACACCTAGGATGGTGTGCGTCACATACACCTAGGATGGTGTGCGTCACATACACCAAGGATGGTGTGCGTCACATACACCTAGGATGGTGTGCGTCACATACACCTAGGATGGTGTGCGTCACATACACCTAGGATGGTCTGCGTCACATACACCTAGGATGGACAGACGCCACTGTAACATGACAGTACAGGGCTATGGTACATTGCCATGATGGTGCAGGGTTATGATACATTAACATTATGGTGCAGGTTATGATACATTAACATTATGGTGCAGGGTTATGATACATTACCATGATGGTGCAGGTTATGATACATTACCATGATGGTGCAGGTTATGATACATTAACATTATGGTGCAGGTTATGATGCATTACCATGATGGTGCAGGTTATGATACATTAACATTATGGTGCAGGGTTATGATACACTACCATGATGGTGCAGGTTATGATACATTAACATGATGGTGCAGGTTATGATACATTAACATGATGGTGCAGGTTATGATACATTAACATTATGGTGCAGGTTATGATACATTACCATGATGGTGCAGGTTATGATACATTACCATGATGGTGCAGGTTATGATACATTAACATTATGGTGCAGGTTATGATACATTACCATGATGGTGCAGGTTATGATACATTAACATTATGGTGCAGGGTTATGATACACTACCATGATGGTGCAGGTTATGATACATTAACATGATGGTGCAGGTTATGATACATTAACATGATGGTGCAGGTTATGATACATTAACATTATGGTGCAGGTTATGATACATTACCATGATGGTGCGGGTTATGATACATTAACATTATGGTGCAGGGTTATGATACATTAACATGATGGTGCAGGTTATGATACATTAACATGATGGTGCAGGTTATGATACATTAACATGATGGTGCAGGTTATGATACATTAACATGATGGTGCAGGGTGATGATACATTAACATGATGGTGCAGGGTTATGATACATTACCATAATGGTGTAGGGTTATGATACATTAACATTATGGTGCAGGTTATGATACATTAACATTATGGTGCAGGGTTATGATACATTAACATGATGGTGCAGGTTATGATACATTAACATTATGGTGCAGGTTACGATACATTACCATGATGGTGCGGGTTATGATACATTAACATTATGGTGCAGGGTTATGATACATTACCATGATGGTGCAGGTTATGATACATTACCATGATGGTGCAGGGTTATGATACATTACCATGATGGTGCAGGGTTATGATACATTAACATTATGGTGCAGGTTATGATACATTACCATGATGGTGCAGGTTATGATACATTACCATGATGGTGCAGGTTATGATACATTAACATTATGGTGCAGGGTTATGATACATTACCATGATGGTGTAGGGTTATGATACATTAACATTATGGTGCAGGTTATGATACATTAACATTATGGTGCAGGGTTATGATACATTAACATTATGGTGCAGGGTTATGATACATTACCATGATGGTGCAGGTTATGATACATTACCATGATGGTGCAGGTTATGATACATTACCATGATGGTGCAGGTTATGATACATTACCATGATGGTGCAGGGTTATGATACATTACCATGATGGTGCAGGGTTATGATACATTAACATTATGGTGCAGGTTATGATACATTACCATGATGGTGCAGGTTATGATACATTACCATGATGGTGCAGGGTTATGATACATTAACACGATGGTGCAGGGTTATGATACATTAACATGATGGTGCAGGGTTCGACTCTGCTGGTGGTACAATATAATGAATGTCATTAGCCACAGGTGAGGCTCACGTGACCACCTGTGTTGTGGGATCACTGTTGTTGTTGTTGTTGTTGTTGTTGTTGTTGTCAGTACTATCAGTATAACTGTTATTGTCTGAGGTAAAGGTCAGGCAGGTATAAAGGTCATAAGGCTCAGGTGCGTCATGTGTTGTCGCATCTGGCCATCACCACTACACCTGCTGGCTTACTATACACCTGTTGTGCTGCTACTCCGGTGTACCGTACCTGCTGACTGGTGTACCGTACCTGGTGACTGGTGTACCGTACCTGGTGACTGGTGTACCGTACCTGGTGACTGGGGCACCTTGTACCTAGTGATTGGTGTACGAACCTAATGATTGGTGCACCGTGTACCTGGTGACTCAGGTATAGCGTTGCAGGTACTGAGACTTGTATAACTTGTTGACCAGGTGACTAGGGTTCTTCCCTCCTCCCTGCACACAGATACTTGGCGTGGCTCTGTCCTCAAGATGTCAGCCGTCCACGGTTGACCTCGACCATTACATCGGTTCAACTCAGTGACAGCACGTCGCTCACCCTATGCCACATCAACCCCGTTCATTCTATTCCAATCATGTCTCTCCACCCGCTACATGTTCAGTCCCCGAGGCTTCAGTGCTCACTACAGCCCATGCTTCCACCTCCCTCTCATACTCTCACTCTTAGTCAACCTCTTTCTTTATGCCACCCCTTAACCATATCCAAGCCATTTCAATGCAGGGTGGTCTGCCGTCTTCATCAGATTGCATGAATCATTACCACATCTTGGTCTAGCACTGTCATTCCTCACACGATCAACCGCCGCCTCACACCACATATCATCATCATCATCAACACATCATACGCCATAGTCCTTTCTTCTGCATTCAGAGCGTAAGACTCACTTCAGCACATTACCGTCGAGACTACTATACCATCAAACACACCCAAGTTGGAGTAGCGCTGACCTCCTCTCTCATACACTCCTTGATCCTCTCTGCATTTCAGCTCCCCAACCCATCCCATGACTTACATCCACCCCTAACACTCTCCCATCCCTGCCATACCAACCCACACTTCCAAGAACCTAAAGAACTCCACTCCCTCTAGGAGTTCCTCATTATAACTCGCACTCAGATCATTCTGTCTCGCCCTCATGTTGCACCGCATTACCATATTTCTGTCACATTTGCTCTTAACTTCCACGTCCTCTCAAGTCAGACTCAGACACCAACATCTGCAATTTCCCATCCGAGTCTGCCACCGGAACTGTGCCACCTGCAGACGTTATCTGACTCGTAGGCTCTCCCATCCTTCCCTTCAAGACCTTTACATGTCCCTCCCTCACCACTCCGTCCATGAATAGATCATACACCCATGACACAAATCAAATGCTCTTAACACAGGCTCACCTCCACCAGGAACCACTCAGTATCCTCGCCTACAGCAAGAATAGATCAGACATTCCACCAGTTGCCCGTATCAACACATTTACATCGAGAAAATTCTCCTTTGCATGTCTACTGCTTAGTACACAGTCCAATAATGCCCGTTGACCGCTAACCCCTCACCCATGTCATCTTTTGTGTGTACAATCTTCAAAACCAGTTATCATGTATAACCTGTCCTTCGTCATCACTCACACAACTTGACAAATTGTTCCTATTTCTCATTTACGTATACTTCAGGTACCTCAAGCCCTCTAAATATAACCTCTACTATATATATATATATATATATATATATATATATATATATATATATATATATATATATATATATATATAGAAGTGGTAGAGGATGTGTGGATCAGGTGTTTGCTTTGAAGAATGTATGTGAGAAATACTTAGAAAAGCAAATGGATTTGTATGTAGCATTTATGGATCTGGAGAAGGCATATGATAGAGTTGATAGAGATGCTCTGTGGAAGGTATTAAGAATATATGGTGTGGGAGGAAAGTTGTTAGAAGCAGTGAAAAGTTTTTATCGAGGATGTAAGGCATGTGTACGTGTAGGAAGAGAGGAAAGTGATTGGTTCTCAGTGAATGTAGGTTTGCGGCAGGGGTGTGTGATGTCTCCATGGTTGTTTAATTTGTTTATGGATGGGGTTGTTAGGGAGGTAAATGCAAGAGTTTTGGAAAGAGGGGCAAGTATGAAGTCTGTTGGGGATGAGAGAGCTTGGGAAGTGAGTCAGTTGTTGTTCGCTGATGATACAGCGCTGGTGGCTGATTCATGTGAGAAACTGCAGAAGCTGGTGACTGAGTTTGGTAAAGTGTGTGGAAGAAGAAAGTTAAGAGTAAATGTGAATAAGAGCAAGGTTATTAGGTACAGTAGGGTTGAGGGTCAAGTCAATTGGGAGGTGAGTTTGAATGGAGAAAAACTGGAGGAAGTGAAGTGTTTTAGATATCTGGGAGTGGATCTGGCAGCGGATGGAACCATGCAAGCGGAAGTGGATCATAGGGTGGGGGAGGGGGCGAAAATCCTGGGGGCCTTGAAGAATGTGTGGAAGTCGAGAACGTTATCTCGGAAAGCAAAAATGGGTATGTTTGAAGGAATAGTGGTTCCAACAATGTTGTATGGTTGCGAGGCGTGGGCTATGGATAGAGTTGTGCGCAGGAGGATGGATGTGCTGGAAATGAGATGTTTGAGGACAATGTGTGGTGTGAGGTGGTTTGATCGAGTGAGTAACGTAAGGGTAAGAGAGATGTGTGGAAATAAAAAGAGCGTGGTTGAGAGAGCAGAAGAGGGTGTTTTGAAGTGGTTTGGGCACATGGAGAGAATGAGTGAGGAAAGATTGACCAAGAGGATATATGTGTCGGAGGTGGAGGGAACGAGAGAAGAGGGAGACCAAATTGGAGGTGGAAAGATGGAGTGAAAAAGATTTTGTGTGATCGGGGCCTGAACATGCAGGAGGGTGAAAGGAGGGCAAGGAATAGAGTGAATTGGAGCGATGTGGTATACCGGGGTTGACGTGCTGTCAGTGGATTGAATCAAGGCATGTGAAGCGTCTGGGGTAAACCATGGAAAGCTGTGTAGGTATGTATATTTGCGTGTGTGGACGTATGTATATACATGTGTATGGGGGGGGTTGGGCCATTTCTTTCGTCTGTTTCCTTGCGCTACCTCGCAAACGCGGGAGACAGCGAAAAAAAAAAAAAAAAAATATATATGTATCAAAGCGAAATAGAATGTGTGCATCCCTGCAGATTATCACGAACTCTCTTCATCCCTGACATATATGAAGCCAACCTATAACCTCCCATAACCTGGATCGTCAACCACTAACACAACATTTACACCATAAACATCGACACGGAGGCCATGATGAGACTAAACGCCTTAAGAACATTTATTAGCATCAGGTTTCGGCAATATATACATTCCCTTAACATCCTCTACAAGCAATTCATCCGCTCCACTCTGAACTAGTCTCACCTGCCGGGTCAATTACCATATGAAAAGAAAACATTACATAAAACTACAAACCAACCAAACAAGGCCATCAAACCACTCACTGACTGTTAACCAACAATATATACTGAACACAGCCACATATACTGAACACAGCCACATATACTGAACACGGCCACATATACTAAAGACAGCCATATATACTTAAGACAACCACATATATCTAACTCTGGTACAAGGAAATAAGAACACTATGTATACCAACTAACTTCATATGTTATCAGCGTCCAGTTCTGAGCAACAGCACCAGAACTTCCCACGTAAACCACACCAGAACTGAAGGACCAACTCAAGCAGCAGAAACACAACACTAACCTTAATTTACACTTTGACAACCTGTACTCACAACCACCCACCCTTCCTCAACAACCTGTACTCACAACCACCCACCCTTCCTCAACAACCTGTACTCACAACCACCCACCCTTCCTCAACAACCTGTACTCACAACCACCCACCCTTCCTCAACAACCTGTACTCACAACCACCCACCCTTCCTCAACAACCTGTACTCACAACCACCCACCCTTCCTCAACAACCTGTACTCACAACCACCCACCCTTCCTCAACAAACTGTACTCATAACCACCCATCCTTCCTCAACAACCATGACACTTAACTATAAAAACACACAGTCATACCTCAGCAGGCACTAAACCATCGACCTCTCAACCTAGTCTTCATATGTCCCCCACCAGACATACACACGCCCGTGTGAAACTGTAGACCCCAGGCATGATCGAGTTATTCATTATGGTATGTGTCCTGAACACGACCCACCTCATACAACACTACAAACACCGACACGACTTATCACAGAACCCATCATAACCACGATGTAACTTTCACACTGGAGACACTGAACACATACTCCTTGTCCTCGACTCATATTACACTGCTCAACAAAACTGAACTTTTTTCCTCATCGAGGAAGCAGTGTAACTTTTCTAGACTTATTTCCGATGCAGATCATGAATTTCTGGTCCATTTCAGTACAACACGTCTCATTTTCTTTCTACGGATACATACTTTTTCAGTTCAACTTTAGCTACATGATGCATGCGCGACGTTGGAATGATAAGATTTGTACCAGTTCAAAAGTACAAACTTTTTATTCCAGAACTTTAGTATAGCTAGATAGAAGGTGTACAAAGATGATATTATCCAGGACGACAAGCTAAAAACGTTGAGCTTTTAACCTTGTGTGACGTCGATCTTCACAAGCTACAAGCGCTCAGCTCTGCACCTCGTATGGTGCTCTGACTCAGGGTCATCTGCAAGCATTCCTTCATTCCACAAACCCTGGCTGGTATCGATGTGCTGATGTCCAGATGGAAGCGTTCTCCTTGTTCGTCAGATGCTGCTCCAAGGTTCTTCGCACAAACGTCCAGATGTGGATGAAGGAAATGCACCTTGAGCGACATCCTACATCCCTTAACAGCATAGGATTTCAGATGTCTTTTCATGCCGCCTTCAAAATCCGGAGATCTTATGTTTCCCAAGAAATGTTCACACAGCCAACCGAAAGAGTTCCAGGCCTCCAGCTCCAGGTCATCAAGATGTGTGATGCTGAAATTGTGATCTTTCGGGAGTTCCTTTATTTGCGGACAGACGAAGATGCCTTCTTTCAACTTTGCCTCCATGATCTTCGGAAATTTTTCCACCACATACTCAAATCGATTCGAGTTTCTCTTGGAAAGTATTTTTACAAATTGCTTCATGAGACCAAGGTTTATGTGGGGCAGCGGAGGAAGAACATTTTCTGGATCAACCAGAGGCTTATCCTGGACACTCCAAATTTCTGGTTCATATGATCTTCGTTGAGGCCAGTCCGACTCCATATAATGTCTGGAAGTTGCTCAATCATCCCAGAGATATGAAAAGAACAGCAGTATTTCGTGATCTTGACTGCATTCCCATCAGTATGCTGATCACTTTCAAGTCCCCACATATTTTCCAGTATGATTTTGTATTTTATGGCATAACACTCCTTCATGTGGACAGATGCCCTACAGGAGTGGAGGGTTTCTTGTTCCCATTGTGGGGCAACACCGCTTTCACACTTCTCTTAGATAAGTCGATGAGCAAGCGCCTTTGAGAGGGATCATGATCTTGGGAGAAGCAGTGGAATAATGTGTCAATATTGTTGCCGAAACAGAGCGACCCATCCACGGGAAACTGACAAGTACGAGTCTGACTCCTTCTCTTCAAATAAGTCAAGTGGGCGTTCTTCTTGAGCAGACATTTTTCTTGTAGAGAAGATGCTAAAAGTTCAGCTTAAACCAAGACTGACTGACTCATTGTGGTTCGGTCTATCTATACTCTTGTATGGGCACGAGCCAAACCTTCTCCAGCCTTCTTGCCGCCTGGCAGCTTCTGGAACATTCTGCAATGGTCTCAAGACGTACAAGCTTAAACACGTAGGTCACTTCACACCGGGGATGGCCGTCTGCCATGAAGGCCAAACACAAGATGACTTTGATCACATCATCATCGGCTGACGTGACAGAAGAAAACGGATCGCATGTCCGAGATCAGCGTCCATAACTATATCAAGTATACCACAAACCATGTGTGATGCTCAGCTGTGGTTGACCAATGTTACAAAGACACACACACACACACACACACACACACACACACACACACCACACACACACACACACACACTACACACACACACACACACACACACACACACTACACACACACACACACACACACACACACACACACACACACACACACCACACTACACACACACACACACACACACACTACACACACACACCACACACACACACACACACACACACACACACACACACACACACACACACACACACACTACACACACACACCACACACACACACACACACACACACACACACACACACACACACACACACACACACACACACACACACACACACACACACACACACACACTACACACACACACACACACCACACACACACACACACACACACACACTACACACACACACACACACCACACACACACACACACACACACATACACATATAGTACACTTCTTGACTTGCGGTTGTGCCCAGTGAACATGGCCAGCTTCCTCTGCGCTACATAAAAGAGGTACCTGGAGTAGGAATATATATCTATTATATATATATATATATATATATATATATATAACATACAAAGCTCCAACAGCCAGGATCGAACCTGGGACCCCTTGTGCAAGAGGCAGGTATGCTAACCGCTAGGCTAAGGGACTGTATAATAGGAAACAACTATTCGAAGTACTAAGCTTTGTATGTTCTATGAAGGTGCGCGTTCATATACACTTTATTCGTTTTTTTTTTTTTTTTTTTTTTTTTTTTTTTTTTTTATACTTTGTCGCTGTCTCCCGCGTTTGCGAGGTAGCGCAAGGAAACAGACGAAAGAAATGGCCCAACCCCCCCCCCCCCCCATACACATGTACATACACACGTCCACACACGCAAATATACATACCTACACAGCTTTCCATGGTTTACCCCAGACGCTTCACATGCCTTGATTCAATCCACTGACAGCACGTCAAACCCTGTATACCACATCGCTCCAATTCACTCTATTCCTTGCCCTCCTTTCACCCTCCTGCATGTTCAGGCCCCGATCACAAAAAATCTTTTTCACTCCATCTTTCCACCTCCAATTTGGTCTCCCTCTTCTCCTCGTTCCCTCCACCTCCGACACATATATCCTCTTGGTCAATCTTTCCTCACTCATTCTCTCCATGTGCCCAAACCATTTCAAAACACCCTCTTCTGCTCTCTCAACCACGCTCTTTTTATTTCCACACATCTCTCTTACCCTTACGTTACTTACTCGATCAAACCACCTCACACCACACATTGTCCTCAAACATCTCATTTCCAGCACATCCATCCTCCTGCGCACAACTCTATCCATAGCCCACGCCTCGCAACCATACAACATTGTTGGAACCACTATTCCTTCAAACATACCCATTTTTGCTTTCCGAGATAATGTTCTCGACTTCCACACATTTTTCAAGGCTCCCAAAATTTTCGCCCCCTCCCCCACCCTATGATCCACTTCCGCTTCCATGGTTCCATGGTTATTCGTATATATATATATATATATATATATATATATATATATATATATATATATATATATATATATATATATATATATTCCTTTCTGTTGATGCTGAAAAAGGCATTATGTATGTAGATTAGAGATTTCCATATGTATGTACATGTTTCGCCTCACATATGAAGATACTTTGCATATAATACAGAGGGAGAATATAACAGGAACGTAATGTTGGAGGCAAAAGATCAGGAATTACAGGCAAGTGTTGGAGAACAATGATGAGTGGGGAACCGTGTTGGAGAACAATGATGAGTGGGGAGCCGTGTTGGAGAACAATGATGAGTGGGGAACCGTGTTGGAGAACAATGATGGGTGGGGAGCCGTGTTGGAGAACAATGATGGGTGGGGAGCCGTGTTGGAGAACAATGATGAGTGGGGAGCCGTGTTGGAGAACATTGATGGGTGGGGAGCCGTGTTGGAGAACACTGATGGGTGGGGAGCCGTTTTGGAGAAGAGTGATGGGTGGGGAGCCGTGTTGGAGAACAGTGAGTTTGGTTTGTGATGAGGTAGAGCAGCGAGGCAGCATATCTGGCCCTCATTACACCCGCCTCTGCCACAATGATGGATGCTGTCATCATACCTGCGTCCAGACCTGAACCTTACACAGCTGCCCGTGGGAGGGCGTGCGGAGGAGTGAGGAGGGGGTGACAAGGGAGAAGGAAGGGATTGGGGCGCTGGGAAAGGAAAGGAGAGGAGAGGGATAAGGTAGTGGTAGTGGGAGGGAAGGTGTTAAAGAGTGTGTGATGGATGGAAGGGGGGGGGGGGGGGAGAGGGGGCTGTTGCTAAATATTTTATACTGGAACTCGACAGTAACTGAATCAGTGATGATGTGGGACATGATAACTTACAACGTGTGGCCCATGGAACAGCGCTTACCCCACCTGCTGGGTTACACTTACAATGTGTGGCCCATGGAACAGCGCTTACCCCACCTGCTGGGTTACACTTACAATGTGTGGCCCATGGAACAGCGCTTACCCCACCTGCTGGGTTACACTTACAATGTGTGGCCCATGGAACAGCGCTTACCCCACCTGCTGGGTCACACTTACAATGTGTGGCCCATGGAACAGCGCTTACCCCACCTGCTGGGTCACACTTACAACGTGTGGCCCATGGAACAGCGCTTACCCCACCTGCTGGGTCACACTTACAACGTGTGGCCCATGGAACAGCGCTTACCCAACCTGCTGGGTCACACTTACAACGTGTGGCCCATGGAACAGCGCTTACCCCACCTGCTGGGTCACACTTACAACGTGTGGCCCATGGAACAGCGCTTACCCCACCTGCTGGGTCACACTTACAACGTGTGGCCCATGGAACAGCGCTTACCCCACCTGCTGGGTTACACTATCCTGGTGTATTGCAAGAGGTCACAGTGGTGTGCGTGATTTAGTATATGCATTCAACCACGAGGAAAATGGAACACCATAAGTTTCCAAGTGCACTTTCGTGTAATGATCATATATATATATATATATATATATATATATATATATATATATATATATATATATATATATATATATACCACATCGATCCAATTCACTCTATTCCTTGCACGCCTTTCAAGCTACTGGATGTTCAGGCCCCGATCACTCAAAATCTTTTTCACTCCATCTTTCCACCTCCAATTTGGTCTCCCACTTCTCCTCGTTCCCTCCACCTCTGACACATATATCCACTTGGTCAATCTTTCCTCACTCATTCTCTCTATGTGATTAAACCATTTCAAAACACCCTCTTCTGCTCTCTCAGCCACACTCTTTTTATTTCCACACATCTCTCGTACCCTTACATTACTTACTCGATCAAACCACCTCACACCACATATTGTCCTCAAACATCTCATTTCCAGCACATCCACCCTCCTGCGCACAACTCTATCCATAGCCCACGCCTCGCAGCCATACAACATTGTTGGAACCACTATTCCTTCAAACATACCCAATTTTGCTTTCCGAGATAATGTTCTCGACTTCCAAACATTCTTCAAGGCCCCCAGAATTTTCGCCCCCTCCCCCACCCTATGATCCACTTCCGCTTCCATAGTTCCATCCGCTGCCAGATCCACTCCCAGATATCTAAAACACTTTACTTCCTCCAGTTTTTCTCCATTCAAACTCACCTCCCAATTGACTTGACCCTCAACCCTACTGTACCTAATAACCTTGCTCTTATTCACATTTACTCTTAACTTTTTTCTTCCACACACTTTACCAAACTCAGTCACCAGCTTCTGCAGTTTCTCACATGAATCAGCCACCAGCGCTGTATCATCAGCGAACAACAACTGACTCACTTCCCAAGCTCTCTCATCCCCAACAGACTTCATACTTGCCCCTCTTTCCAAAACTCTTGCATTTACCTCCCTAACAACCCCATCCATAAACAAATTAAACAACCATGGAGACATCACACACCCCTGCCGCAAACCTACATTCACTGAGAACCAATCACTTTCCTCTCTTCCTACACGTACACATGCCTTACATCCTCGATAAAAACTTTTCACTGCTTCTAACAACTATATATATATATATATTTGGAGACCTGTGTGAGGAAGTACCAGGAGAGACTGAGTACAGAATGGAAAAAGGTGAGAACAATGGAAGTAAGGGGAGTGGGGGAGGAATGGGATGTATTTAGGGAATCAGTGATGGATTGCGCAAAAGATGCTTGTGGCATGAGAAGAGTGGGAGGTGGGTTGATTAGAAAGGGTAGTGAGTGGTGGGATGAAGAAGTAAGAGTATTAGTGAAAGAGAAGAGAGAGGCATTTGGACGATTTTTGCAGGGAAAAAATGAAATTGAGTGGGAGATGTATAAAAGAAAGAGACAGGAGGTCAAGAGAAAGGTGCAAGAGGTGAAAAAAAGGGCAAATGAGAGTTGGGGTGAGAGAGTATCATTAAATTTTAGGGAGAATAAAAAGATGTTCTGGAAGGAGGTAAATAAAGTGCGTAAGACAAGGGAGCAAATGGGAACTTCAGTGAAGGGCGCAAATGGGGAGGTGATAACAAGTAGTGGTGATGTGAGAAGGAGATGGAGTGAGTATTTTGAAGGTTTGTTGAATGTGTTTGATGATAGAGTGGCAGATATAGGGTGTTTTGGTCGAGGTGGTGTGCAAAGTGAGAGGGTTAGGGAAAATGATTTGGTAAACAGAGAAGAGGTAGCGAAAGCTTTGCGGAAGATGAAAGCCGGCAAGGCAGCAGGTTTGGATGGTATTGCAGTGGAATTTATTAAAAAAGGGGGTGACTGTATTATTGACTGGTTGGTAAGGTTATTTAATGTATGTATGACTCATGGTGAGGTGCCTGAGGATTGGCGGAATGCGTGCATAGTGCCATTGTACAAAGGCAAAAGGGATAAGAGTGAGTGCTCGAATTACAGAGGTATAAGTTTGTTGAGTATTCCTGGTAAATCATATGGGAGGGTATTGATTGAGAGGGTGAAGGCATGTACAGAGCATCAGATTGGGGAAGAGCAGTGTGGTTTCAGAAGTGGTAGAGGATGTGTGGATCAGGTGTTTGCTTTGAAGAATGTATGTGAGAAATACTTAGAAAAGCCAATGGATTTGTATGTAGCATTTATGGATCTGGAGAAGGCATATGATAGAGTTGATAGAGATGCTCTGTGGAAGGTATTAAGAATATATGGTGTGGGAGGCAAGTTGTTAGAAGCAGTGAAAAGTTTTTATCGAGGATGTAAGGCATGTGTACGTGTAGGAAGAGAGGAAAGTGATTGGTTCTCAGTGAATGTAGGTTTGCGGCAGGGGTGTGTGATGTCTCCATGGTTGTTTAATTTGTTTATGGATGGGGTTGTTAGGGAGGTAAATGCAAGAGTTTTGGAAAGAGGGGCAAGTATGAAGTCTGTTGGGGATGAGAGAGCTTGGGAAGTGAGTCAGTTGTTGTTCGCTGATGATACAGCGCTGGTGGCTGATTCATGTGAGAAACTGCAGAAGCTGGTGACTGAGTTTGGTAAAGTGTGTGGAAGAAGAAAGTTAAGAGTAAATGTGAATAAGAGCAAGGTTATTAGGTACAGTAGGGTTGAGGGTCAAGTCAATTGGGAGGTGAGTTTGAATGGAGAAAAACTGGAGGAAGTGAAGTGTTTTAGATATCTGGGAGTGGATCTGGCAGCGGATGGAACTATGGAAGCGAGTGGATAGGGTGGGGGAGGGGGCGAATAGGGGGCCTTGAAGAATGTGTGGAAGTCGAGAACATTATCTCGGAAAGCAAAAATGGGTATGTTTGAAGGAATAGTGGTTCCAACAATGTTGTATGGTTGCGAGGCGTGGGCCATGGATAGAGTTGTGCGCAGGAGGATGGATGTGCTGGAAGTGAGATGTTTGAGGACAATGTGTGGTGTGAGGTGGTTTGATCGAGTGAGTAACGTAAGGGTAAGAGAGATGTGTGGAAATAAAAAGAGCGTGGTTGAGAGAGCAGAAGAGGGTGTTTTGAAGTGGTTTGGGCACATGGAGAGAATGAGTGAGGAAAGCTTGACCAAGAGGATATATGTGTCGGAGGTGGAGGGAACGAGGAGAAGAGGGAGACCAAATTGGAGGTGGAAAGATGGAGTGAAAAAGATTTTGTGTGATCGGGGCCTGAACATGCAGGAGGGTGAAAGGAGGGCAAGGAATAGAGTGAATTGGAGCGATGTGGTATACCGGGGTTGACGTGCTGTCAGTGGATTGAATCAAGGCATGTGAAGCGTCTGGGGTAAACCATGGAAAGCTGTGTAGGTATGTATATTTGCGTGTGTGGACGTATGTATATACATGTGTATGGGTGGGGTTGGGCCATTTCTTTCGTCTGTTTCCTTGCGCTACCTCGCAAACGCGGGAGACAGCGACAAAGTATAATAAAAATATAAAAATAATATTTTGGTGCATTATTACATGACAGCTAGGGACAGAGTGTGAACGAATGGGGCCTTTGCTGTCTTTTCCTAGCGCTACCTCGCACACGTGAGGGGGGAGGGGGTTGTTATTCCATGTGTGGCGAGGTGGCGATGAGAATGAATAAAGGCAGACAGTATGAATTATATACATGTGTATATATGTATATGTCTGTGTGTGTATATATATGTGTACATTGAGATGTATAGGTATGTATACTTGCGTGTGTGGACGTGTATGTATATACATGTGTGTGTGGGTGGGTTGCGCCATTCTTTCGTCTGTTTCCTTGCGCTACTTCGCTAACGCGGGAGACAGCGACGAAGCAAAATAAATAAATAAATATATATATATATATATATATATATATATATATATATATATATATATATATATATATATATATACATATATTTGTATATATATATATATTTATATATATATATATATATATATATATATATATATATATATATATATATATATATATATATATATATATATATATATATATATATGGAAGGAGTGAAGTGCCTATGATACTTAAGAGTGTACATGGCGGTAAATTTAACCATGGAAGTGGAAGTAAATGATAGGGTGGGTTGGAGCATTGTAGAATGCATGGAAACAGAAATTGTTATTTTGGACGGCGAACATAGGCATGTTTGAAGGTACAGTGGTCCTGCACCATCATATCGATGCGAAGCGCGGACTGCAGATGACGATGTGCGGAGGAGGGTGGATGTGTTGGAAATGAGATGTTTGAGGACAATATGTGGTGTGAGGTGGGTTGATCGAGTAAGTAATGAAAGAGTAAGAGAATTGTGTGGAAATGATAAAGAGTGTGGTTGAGAAAGTTGAAGAGGGTGTGTTGAAATGGTTTGGACACGTGGAGAGAATTAGCACAGAGAGGCTGACAAAAAAGATATGTGTGTCAGAGGTGGAGGGGACAAGACGGAAGGATGGAGTGATAAAGATTTTGAGTGATCGGGGTCTGAACATGCAAGAGGGTGAAAGGCGTGCACGGAGCAGAGTTAATTGGAATGATGTGGTATACTGGGGTCGACGTGGTGGTAATGGATTGAACCAGGGCATGTGAAACGTCCGAGGCAAACCATGGAAAGGTCTGTGGGGCCTGGATGTGGATAGGGAGCTGTGGTTTCAATGCATTACACATGACAGCTAGAGAATAAATGTTATCGGATGCGGACTTTCTTCGCCTGTTCTTGGCGTTAACTTGCTAACGCGGGAAACGACGATCAAGTATGATATTCACGGAGGAGAGCACACATCATGCTTATTATCAAAATGAGACCACGACGGTGGTGAACAACAGACCATTGTCTGACGAGTGTGGTCTGTAGAACAATGGAAAAGATAAACAGAGCAAATTAATATCACTTCTTAAAGGATATGATGTCCAAGAGAGAGAGGCAACACGGTCTCAGGAGAGAGGCAACACCGTCTCAGGAGAGCGAGGCAACACGGTCTCAGGAGAGAGGCAACACCGTCTCAGGAGAGCGAGGCAACACGGTCTCAGGAGAGAGAGGCAACATGGTCTCAGGAGAGAGGCAACACGGTCTCAGGAGAGAGAGGCAACACGGTCTCAGGAGAGAGAGGCAACACGGTCTCAGGAGAGAGAGGGAACACGGTCTCAGGAGGGAGGCCACTGTAGCAAATGTTTTCGACTCATTACATGAGGTATATATCAGGCCAGACAGATGGGCGGGTAGAGGGTTGTTGTTGGACTGCCAGGGTATGTTCCACACACTCACATTCATCATGGGGATGGCTGAGGAGCTGGACTGTCAGCCAGGATAAGATTATCTTAATACAAGAGATCACCTGACGCGTCACACCAAGACTTCTTTAATGGGTCTGGGTCACTAGTGGTGTGCTCAAGCTTGTGTGTATGACTGTTGCTATTACTGATCCATGTTCAATACGCCACAGTCATGAAGGAGGACAGTGGCCAGGGTTACCTCATCAAGCAAAGGAACTTAAGCTTCAGAGTTGGTCAGGTGTAATGGACGATAAATCTGAAGCAAAGTAAATGCAAAGAGATCAAGATGGACACCAGACAGAAGGCCTCGGTACGATTGGGAGGTAACAAGTAACATGAACTTGTGTGTACGTGTGAGCCTTAAGGATCAACATTGTACTCCATCTATAGAAGGGAAACCATTCCAGAAGCGTTGGTAGCAGGTCACATCATCTATTGGTTGACATTAACGTTTTGTTTAAGTACGCTCCCATAATGTGTTCAATAAACATCTCACAGTGAGAAACTACAACTCAAATTAGTCTTCACAATTAAACATAAAAATCTAAAAGTGAAGATCCAGAGGTGGACAACAGGTGTACTTGCTGAAATAAGACGCTTGGATCAAAGGCAGACATAAAAAAAAAAAAAGATGAATTTGCTCACTGTCTAGAAGGAGAAATGTAGGGGAGACTTACTTCAAACCTTTGGATTTCCGTATAAAACTGATAATCAAGTTTTTGAAATAAATAGAGGACACAACGAGAGGATTGTGAAAGGTAATATCACATCATAGTTGTGGAAGAGGAGGGAAGAGTGGATGTTATGATGGTGACTGGTGAGGGTATAACTACCCTCCGTGTTGGTGTACAGACGACTGTTGTGCAGACCTACCACAACACCAGACCTACCACAACACCAGACCTACCACAACACCAGACCTACCACAACACCAGACCTACAACAACACCAGACCTACCACAACACCAGACCTACCACAACACCAGACCTACCACAACACCAGACCTACCACAACACCAGACCTACAACAACACCAGACCTACCACAACACCAGACCTACCACAACACCAGACCTACAACAACACCAGACCTACCACAACACCAGACCTACCACAACACCAGACCTACCACAACACCAGACCTACAACAACACCAGACATACCACACCATCAGACATACCACAGCACCAGATATACTACACCACCAGGCATACCACAACACCAGACCTACAACAACACCAGACCTACAACACCGGACCTACCACAACACCAGACCTACCACAACACCAGACTTACAACAACACCAGACCTACCACAACACCAGACCTACCACAACACCAGACCTACCACAACACCAGACCTACCACAACACCAGACCTACCACAACACCAGACCTACAACAACACCAGACATACCACACCATCAGACATACCACAGCACCAGATATACTACACCACCAGGCATACCACAACACCAGACCTACAACAACACCAGACCTACAACACCGGACCTACCACAACACCAGACCTACCACAACACCAGACTTACAACAACACCAGACCTACCACAACACCAGACCTACCACAACACCAGACCTACCACAACACCAGACCTACCACAACACCAGACCTACAACAACACCAGACCTACAACAACACCAGACATACCACACCATCAGACATACCACACCACCAGACATACCACAACACCAGACCTACCACAACACCAGACATACCACAACACCAGACAACCAGGCAAGTGGTGTGTTGCACCGTCGCTTCAGACGAGGCAGAATGAGAGCGTTTAAGTCTGTCGTTCTCACTGGTGGATCTGCCGGCCTCTCCGGGGGGAGAGAACGCCCGCTCTCCCCCGGTTTATGGGGGAGGAGCGGCCATGTGTCGGAGTTTAAGAGGTAACGCAATCGCCATCCATGGCTGAAAACTTCTAGAATTTGACCCTCTTGAGATGGCCTTCTTGAGGTGGCCCTCTTGAGATGGCCCTATTGAGGTGGCCCTCTTGAGGTGGCCCTCTTGAGGTGGCCCTTTTGGGATGGCCTATTTAGATTCTTGGTCCAGTCTGCTGGATGGACCATCTTTATGTACTAAACCCCCACTGCCTCAGACCCGGTCCAGCAAGTCCTGGAAGACTCAGGACCGGTCCAGCAAGGCCTAAATTACCCAAAGCTGGTCCAGCGAGGACCGGTTCAGCGAGGCCTGTTATATTCAGGAGCGGTTCAGCGCGGTCCAGAATACTCAGTAGCGGTCCAGTGAGGACTGGAATACTCAGGGCTGGTCCACTGTGGTCTATATGCTCAAGTCCTATGCAACATCCTCAAATTATTCATGCTCCCTGTATTATCCCTCTCCCTAGCAAACCTTCCACTCCTCCCTCAGCATCTCTCTCCCCAGGCATCCCTCTCCCCAGCACCCCACCACAACATCTCTTTCCCGAGGAATTCTCTCCCACCACTCATCCACCCACCATCTTCCTCAGCTTCCCTCTCCATTACCTTCCTCCCTTATATCCTTCTCCCCACTACCCCTCTCCAGCATATTTCTCCCTGAACCTGGCACCCTCTGATAGCACCCCTCTCCCCAAGCAGCACGTCTCAGCACCCCTCTCTCCAGCAGCATACCCCAGAACACCTCCCTCCAGCAGCATAACCCAGAACACCTTCCTCCAGCAGCATAACCCAGAACACCTCCCTCCAGCAGCATAACCCAGAACACCTCCCTCCAGCAGCATAACCCAGAACACCTCCTCCAGCAGCATAACCCAGAACACCTCCCTCCAGCAGCATAACCCAGAACACCTCCCTCCAGCAGCATAACCCAGACACCTCCCTCCAGCAGCATAACCCAGAACACCTCCCTCCAGCAGCATAACCCAGAACACCTCCCTCCAGCAGCATAACCCAGAACACCTCCCTCCAGCAGCATAACCCAGAACACCTCCCTCCAGCAGCATAACCCAGAACACCTCCCTCCAGCAGCATAACCAGAACACCTCCCTCCAGCAGCATAACCCAGAACACCTCCCTCCAGCAGCATAACCCAGAACACCTCCCTCCAGCAGCATACCCCAGAACACCTCCTCCAGCAGCATAACCCAGAACACCTTCCTCCAGCAGCATAACCCAGAACACCTCCCTCCAGCAGCATAACCCAGAACACCTCCCTCCAGCAGCATAACCCAGAACACCTCCCTCCAGCAGCATAACCCAGAACACCTCCCTCCAGCAGCATAACCCAGAACACCTTCCTCCAGCAGCATAACCCAGAACACCTCCCTCCAGCAGCATAACCCAGAACACCTCCCTCCAGCAGCATAACCCAGAACACCTCCCTCCAGCAGCATAACCCAGAACACCTCCCTCCAGCAGCATAACCCAGAACACCTCCCTCCAGCAGCATAACCCAGAACACCTCCCTCCAGCAGCATAACCCAGAACACCTCCCTCCAGAACCAGCAGCATACCCCAGAACACCTCCCTCCAGCAGCATAACCCAGAACACCTTCCTCCAGCAGCATAACCCAGAACACCTCCCTCCAGCAGCATAACCCAGAACACCTCCCTCCAGCAGCATAACCCAGAACACCTCCCTCCAGCAGCATACCCCAGAACACCTCCCTCCAGCAGCATAACCCAGAACACCTCCCTCCAGCAGCATAACCCAGAACACCTCCTCCAGCAGCATAACCCAGAACACCTCCCTCCAGCAGCATAACCCAGAACACCTCCCTCCAGCAGCATAACCCAGAACACCTCCCTCCAGCAGCATAACCCAGAACACCTCCCTCCAGCAGCATAACCCAGAACACCTCCCTCCAGCAGCATAACCCAGAACACCTCCCTCCAGCAGCATAACCCAGAACACCTCCCTCCAGCAGCATAACCCAGAACACCTCCCTCCAGCAGCATAACCCAGAACACCTCCCTCCAGCAGCATAACCCAGAACACCTCCCTCCAGCAGAACATCCCAATACCTCTCTTCCCAACAGAGCACCCTGGCACCCCTATCCTCCAGCAGCACACTCCAACACCCCTCTCCCCAGCAGCACACCCCAGCACCCCTATCCTCCAGCAGCACACTCCAACACCCCTCTCCCTAGCAGCACACCCCAGCACCCCTCTCCCCAGCAGCACACCCCAGCACCCCTATCCTCCAGCAGCACACCCCAGCACCCCTCTCCCCAGCAGCACATCCCAGCAGCCCTCTCCCCACCAGCACACCCCAGCACCCCTATCCTCCAGCAGCACACCCCAGCATCCCTCTCCCTAGCAGCACACCCCAGCACCCCTCTCCCCAGCACTCACCCCAGCACCCGTATCCTCCAGCAGCACACCCCAGCACCCCTCTCCCTAGCAGCACATCCCAGCACCCCTCTCCCCAGGGGCACACCCTAGCACCCCTCTCAACAGCAGCATACTCCAACACCCCTCTCCCCAGCAGCACATTCCAGCACCCCTCTCCCCAGCAGCACATAACAGCACCCCTCTCCCTAGCAGCACACCCCAGCACCCCTCTCCCCAGCATCGCACCCCAGCACCAAACCCTCCTCCCTTCATTTGCTAGCCATAGTCCAGTCTAATCTCATTTGCTCGCCACCAATCAGGATGTGAAGCCCATAATCATGTTACTCCCCATCGCCAGATCTGAACGGCCCCAGCATACACTAGCTGCTGTTACGTGGTCCGTAACACTGCTTACCTGGCCCCCTGGCTGTACGTAACACTGCTTACCTAGCCCCCTGGCTGTACGTAGCACTGCTTACCTGGCCCCCTGGTTGTACGTAGCACTGCTTACCTGGCCCCCTGGCTGTACGTAGCACTGCTTACCTGGCCCCCTGGCTGTACGTAGCACTGCTTACCTGGCCCCCTGGTTGTACGTAGCACTGCTTACCTGGCCCCCTGGCTGTACGTAGCACTGCTTACCTGGCCCCCTGGCTGTACGTAGCAGTGCCTACCTGGCCCCCTGGCTGTACGTAGCAGTGCCTACCTGGCCCCCTGGCTGTACGTAGCAGTGCCTACCTGGCCCCCTGGCTGTACGTAGCACTGCTTACCTGGCCCCCTGGCTGTACGTAGCAGTGCCTACCTGGCCCCCTGGCTGTACGTAGCACTGCTTACCTGGCCCCCTGGCTGTACGTAGCAGTGCCTACCTGGCCCCCTGGCTGTACGTAGCAGTGCCTACCTGGCCCCCTGGCTTTACGTAGCACTGCTTACCTGGCCCCCTGGCTGTACGTAGCAGTGCCTACCTGGCCCCCTGGCTGTACGTAGCAGTGCCTACCTGGCCCCCTGGCTGTACGTAGCACTGCTTACCTGGCCCCCTGGCTGTACGTAGCAGTGCCTACCTGGCCCCCTGGCTGTACGTAGCAGTGCCTACCTGGCCCCCTGGCTGTACGTAGCACTGCTTACCTGGCCCCCTGGCTGTACGTAGCAGTGCCTACCTGGCCCCCTGGCTGTACGTAGCACTGCTTACCTGGCCCCCTGGCTGTACGTAGCAGTACCTACTTGGCCCCCTGGCTGTACGTAGCACTGCTTACCTGGCCCCCTGGCTGTACGTAGCAGTGCCTACCTGGCCCCCTGGCTGTACGTAGCACTGCTTACCTGGCCCCCTGGCTGTACGTAGCAGTGCCTACCTGGCCCCCTGGCTGTACGTAGCAGTGCCTACCTGGCCCCCTGGCTGTACGTAGCACTGCTTACCTGGCCCCCTGGCTGTACGTAGCAGTACCTACCTGGCCCCCTGGCTGTACGTAGCACTGCTTACCTGGCCCCCTGGCTGTACGTAGCACTGCTTACCTGGCCCCCTGGCTGTACGTAGCACTGCTTACCTGGCCCCCTGGCTGTACGTAGCAGTGCCTACCTGGCCCCCTGGCTGTACGTAGCAGTACCTACCTGGCCCCCTGGCTGTACGTAGCACTGCTTACCTGGCCCCCTGGCTGTACGTAGCAGTGCCTACCTGGCCCCCTGCTGATCAGAATATGATCATGTCGGGTACCATGCCAAAACATTGCTAATCATTAATGAGAGGAAGCTGATGAACGCTCAGGATCAAGGTGATCACCCTACCCTGACCTGCCCTGCCCTAATCTTACTTGACCTGACCTGACCTGTCCAGACCTGACCTGACCTGCCCTAATCTTACTTGACCTGACCTGACCTGTCCAGACCTGACCTGACCTGACCTGCCCAGACCTGACTTGACCTGACCTGACCTAATTGCCCTGCCCTGCCCTGACCTGACCTGACCTGAGGTGCCCTGACCTGCCATGACCTGGCCATGTTGATGGCGGAGACAAAACCCAATTTATTTTGTGTAATATCTTGTAACTATTTACTTCTACCATACAGGGAGGTTGTTCTACATCCGTGAGGCCCCATCTCTTGTGCTGTAAAAAAAAAAAAAAGATGAATTTGCTCACTGTCTAGAAGGAGAAATGTAGGGAAGACTTACTTCAAACCTTTGGATTTCCGTATAAAACTGATAATCAAGTTTTTGAAATAAATAGAGGACACAACGAGAGGATTGTGAAAGGTAATATCACATCATAGTTGTGGAAGAGGAGGGAAGAGTGGATGTTATGATGGTGACTGGTGAGGGTATAACTATCCGTGTTGGTGTACAGACGACTGTTGTGCAGACCTACCACAACACCAGACCTACCACAACACCAGACCTACCACAACACCAGACCTACAACAACACCAGACCTACCACAACACCAGACCTACCACAACACCAGACCTACCACAACACCAGACCTACCACAACACCAGACCTACAACAACACCAGACCTACCACAACACCAGACCTACCACAACACCAGACCTACCACAACACCAGACCTACAACAACACCAGACATACCACACCATCAGACATACCACAGCACCAGATATACTACACCACCAGGCATACCACAACACCAGACCTACAACAACACCAGACCTACAACACCGGACCTACCACAACACCAGACCTACCACAACACCAGACTTACAACAACACCAGACCTACCACAACACCAGACCTACCACAACACCAGACCTACCACAACACCAGACCTACCACAACACCAGACCTACAACAACACCAGACCTACCACAACACCAGACCTACAACAACACCAGACATACCACAACACCAGACCTACAACAACACCAGACATACCACAACACCAGACCTACCACAACACCAGACCTACAACAACACCAGACCTACCACAACACCAGACCTACAACAACACCAGACATACCACACCATCAGACATACCACACCACCAGACCTACCACAACACCAGACCTACCACAACACCAGACCTACCACAACACCAGACCTACCACAACACCAGACATACCACAACACCAGACATACCACAACACCAGACCTACCACAACACCAGACCTACCACAACACCAGACCTACCACAACACCAGACATACCACACCACCAGCCATACCACAACACCAGACATACCACAACACCAGACCTACAACAACACCAGACATACCACACCACCAGCCATACCACAACACCAGACATACCACAACACCAGACCTACCACAACACCAGACATACCACAACACCAGACAACCAGGCAAGTGGTGTGTTGCACCGTCGCTTCAGACGAGGCAGAATGAGAGCGTTTAAGTCTGTCGTTCTCACTGGTGGATCTGCCGGCCTCTCCGGGGGGAGAGAACGCCCGCTCTCCCCCGGTTTATGGGGGAGGAGCGGCCATGTGTCGGAGTTTAAGAGGTAACGCAATCGCCATCCATGGCTGAAAACTTCTAGAATTTGACCCTCTTGAGATGGCCTTCTTGAGGTGGCCCTCTTGAGATGGCCCTATTGAGGTGGCCCTCTTGAGGTGGCCCTTTTGGGATGGCCTATTTAGATTCTTGGTCCAGTCTGCTGGATGGACCATCTTTATGTACTAAACCCCCACTGCCTCAGACCCGGTCCAGCAAGTCCTGGAAGACTCAGGACCGGTCCAGCAAGGCCTAAATTACCCAAAGCTGGTCCAGCGAGGACCGGTTCAGCGAGGCCTGTTATATTCAGGAGCGGTTCAGCGCGGTCCAGAATACTCAGTAGCGGTCCAGTGAGGACTGGAATACTCAGGGCTGGTCCACTGTGGTCTATATGCTCAAGTCCTATGCAACATCCTCAAATTATTCATGCTCCCTGTATTATCCCTCTCCCTAGCAAACCTTCCACTCCTCCCTCAGCATCTCTCTCCCCAGGATCCCTCTCCCCAGCACCCCACCACAACATCTCTTTCCCGAGGAATTCTCTCCCACCACTCATCCACCCACCATCTTCCTCAGCTTCCCTCTCCATTACCTTCCTCCCTTATATCCTTCTCCCCACTACCCCTCTCCAGCATATTTCTCCCTGAACCTGGCACCCTCTGATAGCACCCCTCTCCCCAAGCAGCACGTCTCAGCACCCCTCTCTCCAGCAGCATACCCCAGAACACCTCCCTCCAGCAGCATAACCCAGAACACCTTCCTCCAGCAGCATAACCCAGAACACCTCCCTCCAGCAGCATAACCCAGAACACCTCCCTCCAGCAGCATAACCCAGAACACCTCCCTCCAGCAGCATAACCCAGAACACCTCCCTCCAGCAGCATAACCCAGAACACCTCCCTCCAGCAGCATAACCCAGAACACCTCCCTCCAGCAGCATAACCCAGAACACCTCCCTCCAGCAGCATAACCAGAACACCTCCCTCCAGCAGCATAACCCAGAACACCTCCCTCCAGCAGCATAACCCAGAACACCTCCCTCCAGCAGCATAACCCAGAACACCTCCCTCCAGCAGCATAACCCAGAACACCTCCCTCCAGCAGCATAACCCAGAACACCTCTCTCCAGCAGCATAACCCAGAACACCTCCCTCCAGCAGCATACCCCAGAACACCTCCCTCCAGCAGCATAACCCAGAACACCTTCCTCCAGCAGCATAACCCAGAACACCTCCCTCCAGCAGCATAACCCAGAACACCTCCCTCCAGCAGCATAACCCAGAACACCTCCCTCCAGCAGCATAACCCAGAACACCTCCCTCCAGCAGCATAACCCAGAACACCTCCCTCCAGCAGCATAACCCAGAACACCTCCCTCCAGCAGCATAACCCAGAACACCTCCCTCCAGCAGCATAACCCAGAACACCTCCCTCCAGCAGCATACCCAGAACACCTCCCTCCAGCAGCATAACCCAGAACACCTTCCCTCCAGCAGCATAACCCAGAACACCTCCCTCCAGCAGCATAACCCAGAACACCTCCCTCCAGCAGCATACCCCAGAACACCTCCCTCCAGCAGCATAACCCAGAACACCTTCCTCCAGCAGCATAACCCAGAACACCTCCCTCCAGCAGCATAACCCAGAACACCTCCCTCCAGCAGCATAACCCAGAACACCTCCCTCCAGCAGCATACCCCAGAACACCTCCCTCCAGCAGCATAACCCAGAACACCTCCCTCCAGCAGCATAACCCAGAACACCTCCCTCCAGCAGCATAACCCAGAACACCTCCCTCCAGCAGCATAACCCAGAACACCTCCCTCCAGCAGCATAACCCAGAACACCTCCCTCCAGCAGCATAACCCAGAACACCTCTCTCCAGCAGCATAACCCAGAACACCTCCCTCCAGCAGCATAACCCAGAACACCTCCCTCCAGCAGAACATCCCAATACCTCTCTTCCCATCAGAGCACCCTGGCACCCCTATCCTCCAGCAGCACACTCCAACACCCCTCTCCCTAGCAGCACACCCCAGCACCCCTCTCCCCAGCAGCACACCCCAGCACCCCTATCCTCCAGCAGCACACCCCAGCACCCCTCTCCCCAGCAGCACATCCCAGCAGCCCTCTCCCCACCAGCACACCCCAGCACCCCTATCCTCCAGCAGCACACCCCAGCACCCCTCTCCCCAGCAGCACATCCCAGCAGCCCTCTCCCCACCAGCACACCCCAGCACCCCTATCCTCCAGCAGCACACCCCAGCATCCCTCTCCCTAGCAGCACACCCCAGCACCCCTCTCCCCAGCACTCACCCCAGCACCCGTATCCTCCAGCAGCACACCCCAGCACCCCTATCCTCCAGCAGCACACTCCAACACCCCTCTCCCTAGCAGCACATCCCAGCACCCCTCTCCCCAGCAGCACATCCCAGCAGCCCTCTCCCCACCAGCACACCCCAGCACCCCTATCCTCCAGCAGCACACTCCAACACCCCTCTCCCTAGCAGCACATCCCAGCACCCCTCTCCCCAGCAGCACACCCCAGCACCCCTATCCTCCAGCAGCACACCCCAGCACCCCTCTCCCCAGGGGCACACCCTAGCACCCCTCTCAACAGCAGCATACTCCAACACCCCTCTCCCCAGCAGCACATTCCAGCACCCCTCTCCCCAGCAGCACATTCCAGCACCCCTCTCCCCAGCAGCACACCCCAGCACCCCTCTCCCCAGCATCGCACCCCAGCACCAAACCCTCCTCCCTTCATTTGCTAGCCATAGTCCAGTCTAATCTCATTTGCTCGCCACCAATCAGGATGTGAAGCCCATAATCATGTTACTCCCCATCGCCAGATCTGAACGGCCCCAGCATACACTAGCTGCTGTTACGTGGTCCGTAACACTGCTTACTTGGCCCCCTGGCTGTACGTAGCACTGCTTACCTGCCCCCTGGCTGTACGTAGCACTGCTTACCTGGCCCCCTGGTTGTACGTAGCACTGCTTACCTGGCCCCCTGGCTGTACGTAGCACTGCTTACGGCCCTGGCCTGCCCCTGATCGGTAGCACTGCTTACCTGCCACTGGTGTACGTCAGCATCGCCTATCTGGCCCCCTGGCTGTACGTAGACTGCTTACCTGGCCCTGGCGTAGTAGCACTGCTTACTTGGCCCCCTGGCTGTACGTAGCATGCTTACCTGGCCCCCTGGCTGTACGTAGCAGTGCCTACCTGGCCCCCTGGCTGTACGTAGCAGTACCTACCTGGCCCCCTGGCTGTACGTAGCACTGCCTACCTGGCCCCCTGGCTGTACGTAGCACTGCTTACCTGGCCCCCTGACTGTACGTAGCACTGCTTACCTGGCCCCCTGGCTGTACGTAGCAGTGCCTACCTGGCCCCCTGGCTGTACGTAGCAGTACCTACCTGGCCCCCTGGCTGTACGTAGCAGTGCCTACCTTGGCCCCCTGGCTGTACGTAGCACTGCCTTACCTGTCCCCCTGGCTGTACGTAGCAGTGCCTACCTGGCCCCCTGGCTGTACGTAGCAGTACCTACCTGGCCCCCTGGCTGTACGTAGCAGTACCTACCTGGCCCCCTGGCTGTACGTAGCACTGCTTACCTGGCCCCCTGGCTGTACGTAGCAGTACCTACGTGGCCCCTTGGCTGTACGTAGCAGTGCCTACCTGGCCCCCTGGCTGTACGTAGCAGTGCCTACGTGGCCCCCTGGCTGTACGTAGCACTGCTTACCTGGCCCCCTGGCTGTACGTAGCAGTGCCTACCTGGCCCCCTGGCTGTACGTAGCACTGCTTACCTGGCCCCCTGGCTGTACGTAGCAGTGCCTACCTGGCCCCCTGGCTGTACGTAGCAGTGCCTACCTGGCCCCCTGGCCGTACGTAGCACTGCTTACCTGGCCCCCTGGCTGTACGTAGCAGTGCCTACCTGGCCCCCTGGCTGTACGTAGCAGTACCCACCTGGCCCCCTGGCTGTACGTAGCACTGCTTACCTGGCCCCCTGGCTGTACGTAGCAGTGCCTACCTGGCCCCCTGGCTGTACGTAGCACTGCTTACCTGGCCCCCTGGCTGTACGTAGCAGTGCCTACCTGGCCCCCTGGCTGTACGTAGCACTGCTTACCTGGCCCCCTGGCTGTACGTAGCAGTACCTACCTGGCCCCTTGCTGATCAGAATATGATCATGTCGGGTACCATGCCAAAACATTGCTAATCATTAATGAGAGGAAGCTGATGAACGCTCAGGATCAAGGTGATCACCCTACCCTGACCTGCCCTGCCCTAATCTTACTTGACCTGACCTGACCTGTCCAGACCTGACCTGACCTGCCCAGACCTGACTTGACCTGACCTGACCTAATTGCCCTGCCCTGCCCTGACCTGACCTGACCTGACCTGAGGTGCCCTGACCTGCCATGACCTGGCCATGTTGATGGCTGAGACAAAACCCAATTTATTTTGTGTAATATCTTGTAACTATTTACTTCTACCATACAGGGAGGTTGTTCTACATCCGTGAGGCCCCATCTCTTGTGCTGTACGGGAAGGGAGGTCTACACTGGAGGGGCCTCATCTCTCAAACAATTTTTTCTATGAAATATTTTTTTTGAATCAGTGTATGTTGTGTACATACACTGTATCATAACTTGGTTCATTCCATTCACTCACCACTCGTAAACGATAAAAGTATTTTTTACATCTTTTCTAACAAGTATCTTGTTTAGTTCATGTTATGTCGTCTGGTGGTTTTCATCCTTTCATCTTTCAAAGAACTTTTCACTGATGACGTTAGCAAACAGCTTTAAAATCTTAAAGGCTCTGATTAGGTCGCCCAAGACTTATTTTTTCATGGTAGACAAATTTAAAACCTCTAGCCTTCCCCTGTGACTCAGCTCTTAAATCTGGTGCCATCTTTGTTGCCTTCCTATACACCTTTTTCTATAAGATATTTGATCTTCTTTACTTGCGGTGACCGAACATGAGAACATATTATGGTAGTGGCCAGTTGTAGGATGTGGAGAGCTGGCTGAAGATCTGTGTACTTAGGAACTTGTAAACAATCTAATATTTGCCAGAAGACGGTTGTCTACTTGACTGAACTCCTAATGTGGGACTCACGTGACAGACTGGGATGACGTTGACTTCCTCTCCCACACAGATTCCTGCAGCTTATTTCCTGGTGGATGATGGTGTTCATATCGTGTTCATCTCTCACTGTCACTCATCCTCATTCCACTACATTCACTTGGGCTGAGTTTCATCAACCATGGATCAGACCAACTCTGGCTGTTTCTCTCTTTTCTTTGTAGATACAATTCTCTTTGCTCTTAATTCCCACGTAACCTTAACATAACAACCTTCAGACATACTCAGGCACGAGGCCATACCTTTTGGCAAGTCATTTGCAGAGATCAAGAAAAGCAACGGTTCCAGAGTGGCTCAGTGGCACGCCGCTGGTAACGTCAACCAAATTCAAGAAGGCACCCCACTTGCATAATTAGTTCTTTCCACGATGATACATGAACTTCCTTCCATCGAACTAGTCTTCCATTTATTCCTACCTGAAGATCCAACATGTTGGTCAGCTCGTGTGTGGTGCAGTGTCGAATGCTTTCTGGCAGTCGAGATGTAAACATTCAGCCCCGTCTTCCCTGTAGTGTGGCTCACCTCACTCTCACAGGTTCATCACGCGCCACCTCCAGCCATGAATCAATGTTGTCTCTTTCTTGGGTGGTTTTTACTCGCAGTAATTCATACATTTGCTTCCTGTTCATCTTCCCCGGTACCACACTCTCTCCTCAGCCCCTCCTCCCAGCCTCCTACTCTACACAGGAAAGACGTTTCACCGCTTTTACTTTCTTTGTACTTCCATTTACCCAGCGACATTTTGAGTAATATTCTGTCGAGTGTATCTACCTGCGTGTTCCTCACCTCACTAGCGGATAATTCATCACAACCAAGGATGTGTGTGTGTGTGTGTGTGTGTGTGTGTGTGTGTGTGTGTGTGTGTGTGTGTGTGTGTGTGTGTGTGTGTGTATGTGTGTGTGTGTGTGTGTGTGTGTGTGTGTGTGTGTGTGTGTGTGTGTGCGTGTGTGTGTGTGTGTATGTGTGTGTGTGTGTGTGTGTGTGTGTGTGTGTGTGTGTGTGTGTGTGTGTGTGTGTGTGTGTGTGTGTGTGTGTGTGTGTGTGTGTGTGTGTGTGTGTGTGTGTGTGTGTGTGTGTGTGTGTGTGTGTGTGTGTGTGTGTGTGTGTGTGTGTGTGTGTGTGTGTGTGTGTGTGTGTGTGTATGTGTGTGTGTGTGTGTGTGTGTGTGTGTGTGCGTGTGTGCCACACAGAAAGGGTGAGGGTACCAGTCTGGCCATCATGGCTGTATCTCACTGTATCATCCTCTGTATCCGCCATGTACTCTGTATCGTGTATTAATACCCAACTCTCCTCTTCCTAATTGATACGATGGAAAGGCAAACACGTCAACAAATCCAGTAATGCGGGCGGGATGGGGGCGGGCAGACCCGGCACCCACACATCCTCCCATGACCCAGTCCTCCCCCCTGAACCCCCACAACGAGCGATACAACGAAATCAGATCGGCCGCCCAGCAGACCAGACCTTCTGCAGGCGGCGGGGGGTCGTGTGGCCTGCCACTGGGACCTGGCACTGGGACCTGCCACTGGGACCTGCAACTGGGACCTGCCACTGGGACCTGGCACTGGGACCTGCCACTGGGACCTGCAACTGGGACCTGCCAGTGGGACCTGACACTGGGACGTAGCACTGGGACCTGCCACTGGGACCTGCCACTGGGACCTGCCACTGGGACGTGACACTGGGACCTGCCACTGGGACGTGACACTGGGACCTGGAGTAACGTTATCACTTACATGACTCAGTAATGGATAATAATGTTGATGAATCGTGTTTTATCAAACATCAGAGACATCAGTCAGGATCATAATGTTGGTTTGCATGAATTAGATAATTTATAAGTGAAAAAATTGTATGTTAGGCAGAACCAAGGTTAACCTGAGTTGTAACTTGAGAGAGGTGAAGTCGTCGAGGGTGACCTGTACCGCCCTTCACCTGTTTCTTCATTCATCTGTCGGCCTCGCCCACTGGAGGCTGGTATATTATATTCTGGTTCTCTCTATCTGTACTCAGACCTGACCATGTAATTATGCGAAAGCTCTTGACACTTACTATTATCTGTTTTTTGTTGCTTTACCTGCATCTTATGTACACTCGCCACTTCTGTATTTTTTCATCTATATATATATATATATATATATATATATATATATATATATATATATATATATATGGAGCGGGGGGCTGGAAATCCTCCCCTCTCTTTTTTTTTTTAATTTTCCAAAAGAAGGAACAGAGGGGGCCAGGTGAGGATATTCCAAAAAAGGCCCAGTCCTCTGTTCTTAACGCTACCTCGCTAACGCGGGAAATGGCGAATAGTTAAAAAAGAATATATATATATATATATATATATATATATATATATATATATATATATATATATATATATATATATATATGCCAACTGTCATGTCTGTAATGTGACGTGATGATTGTGTGATAAGTTGAGACATAGGGTATACACACACTTACATGTCATCAGACTTTTGCTCACGATCGTGACCGACGTTGAGTGTGTGAACGTTTGGTTATCAGTGACCAAACCTTATCTTGACAACAGAACTAAATGTTTACAATGATTGGTTAGTCTACGTCCCGCTAGAGTAGTTTACACCAAACACATGTATACAACAGTCACTGAAATGTGGTCACATGAGGAGAGGTTGTCTGAACACGACGGTGCTGATTTTAGGTATGGTGGTATAACCTCTGACCTGACCCATCAGACGAAAGTCAAAAGTCACGCTATCATGCCTAAGGGTTGTAACACCTTGCTCAAGGGTCGCGCTGTCTTGTTCAAGGGCCGTACTGTCTTGCTCAAGGGCTGTACTGTCTTGCTCAAGGGCCGTACTGTCCTGCTCAAGGGCTGTACTGTCTTGCTCAAGGGCAGTGCTGTCTTGCTCAAGGGCTGTACTGTCTTGCTCAAGGGACATACTGTCCTGCTCAAGGGCCGTACTGTCTTGCTCAAGGGCCGTACTGTCTTGCTCAAGGGCCGTACTGTCTTGCTGAAGGGACATACTGTCTTGCTCAAGGGCCGTACTGTCTTGCTCAAGGGCCGTACTGTCATGCTCAAGGGCCGTACTGTCTTGCTCAAGGGCCGTACTGTCCTGCTCAAGGGCCGTACTGTCTTGCTCAGGGGATTAAGTTGATGTGGTTTGGTTCGTTCTTGTAATGTTGATGGAGACGTTGCATGGGACAATATTGTTCATGATGAGATGATCTGCATGTGTTGCTGCTAATGATGTTTGTCTTCCTCGTGAGGTGAGTCGCTGAGCGAACCAAGTGTTGACTGAGTCAGGACCTGAGAGCTAGGGAAGCCCTGCGTGAGGAGCCCTGAACCATAAAGAAAAACCCTGAGCGAGAGAGACGTTTAGTGAAGGAGCCGTCCTCCTGCAGGAGGGGGTCAGTAAACGAGCCGTCCTCCTGCAGGGAGGGGGTCAGTAAACGAGCCGTCCTCCTGCAGGAGGGGGTCAGTAAACGAGCCGTCCTCCTGCAGGAGGGGGTCAGTAAACGAGCCGTCCTCCTGCAGGAAGGGGGTCAGTAAACGAGCCGTTTCTCCGCAGGTTTTGGGTGAGGGAAATCCTAAGGCAACAGATGAAATCCTGAACGAGCCAAGCCCTGAATAAGAAGAGGCCGTGTACTAGGGAGGCCCTGTACTGGGGAGGCCCTGTACTGGGGAGGCCCTGAAAGAGGAAAACCCTGAGCGGATGAAACCCGGATCAGTGACTGACTTTGATGGGTGATTGATGAACGAAACTGTTATGAAACGACAGCTGCTTAACGAATGAAGGGTTTGAATGAACGACTATTACATCATCCTTGTTACTGAACGAGACACATGCCGTCAGTTGATGAAAAAAACCAGGTGCCAACTACTGAACGGTCATATGACAATTAACGCGTGAGCTGCCACTTAACGAGTGAGACGTCAGTTAACAAGTGAAGCTTCAGAAACGCTGCAGGGGCTCAGTGCGGCGAGCTGCTCTCTGCACAACGGGACTCTGAACCAACAAAACAAATATGATTCTGAACCAATGTGAACATCATCTTGTTTTCTCTTTGTGAGATTGTCCAGGTAAGTGGAGAAAACAGGAAGAATTCAGACTCTCACCAGTCCATCCTGGTGTGAGCCAGCCCGTCTGCTTCACCACCTCATCCCCACTGTGCTCCTGGCTCACCACGCCGCCAGCCTGACCCTCACCACGCAGCCAGCCTGACCCTCACCACGCCGCCAGCCTGACCCTCACCACGCCACCAGCCTGACCCTCACCACGCCGCCAGCCTGACCCTCACCACGCCACCAGCCTGACCCTCACCACGCCACCAGCCTGACCCTCACCGCGCCGCTAGCCTGACCCTCACCGCGCCGCTAGCCTGACCCTCACCGCGCCGCTAGCCTGACCCTCACCACGCAGCCAGCCTGACCCTCACCACGCCGCCAGCCTGACCCTCACCACGCCACCAGCCTGACCCTCACCACGCCACCAGCCTGACCCTCACCACGCCACCAGCCTGACCCTCACCGCGCCGCTAGCCTGACCCTCACCGCGCCGCTAGCCTGACCCTCACCGCGCCGCTAGCCTGACCCTCACCACGCGGGAAACCCGCACACCAGGTCGACTCACCAGCAGAAACACTGGCTGTGTTGACCAGCTCGCTAGGCCGACCAGCCAGCGCCTCCAATATTCGCTAGACCGAATATTCGCTCCAGTATTCAGGAAATATAATAGTCAGCAACTTTATGCACCACAGAATCTGCCGCTATATGCAAATGTATCGCCTCTGTTGTCCAAGTTACTGTATTCTCTTGTTTAGTGTATTTTGTATTTACTGTGGACGGAACTTGCTCAGCGGGATACAAGACTGACAGAACTCTTGCTGATACGTACGGACGGTAGACAGAACTCTTGTTAACCCGAACATACGGTAATAACACTCTTTGTAAACCGAACAACCGATGAAAGAGTCGTTGAAAAATGAGACGAGGAAGCCATGACAGCACGACCCGTCAACACGTCCACGACAACTCGACCCGTCAACACGTCCACGACCCTCAAGCAGGAGGGTACGACTCCTGAATATGACGGCACAACCCATAAGGACGACGGTACGAAACCTGGATATGGCAGCGTGACCTTTGTCACCCGGACATACTGTGGGTTGAACTCTTGTTGACCCGGAACCTGAACTGCTAGCCACAGTAAGGAGTCAACCATGTGTCATCCAGAGCTTACAACACACTGAACTTTCCTGTGTGACACGCTCAACTCACACAGCAGCCACAACACAATGAACTGAACTTTTGCTCATTCCGATGAAGTAGAAATAGAACTCTTGGTCGTATGAACGTAAAGTGAACTTTGGATAATCTGAACACCAAAGAGAGAGAGAGAGAGAGAGAGAGAGAGAGAGAGAGAGAGAGAGAGAGCTGATCTGGCTAGTACAGACATAAGTGTTACCGTCTATGATCACCGGATGCTGGTCTTACTGAAGACACCAACCCGAGTATAGTTCACACCGGTCCTCGCGCCACTCCGGCCAATGATGATACAGCGAATATTGAATATATTATGAATTCGTAAAATGATATTCGGCAACAGTGGCCACGTCCGCTCAATGTTTACCAAAGGGATCGGCCAGAAGACAGATTACATAATTAATTCCATGTTCAAAGGATCTTACCTCGATTATTCCTGTCATAGAATATGTATGAAGCGCATCCATGGATTTTGGGGCCTGGAATGAGATTTTGGAGCCTAGAAAGAGGCTTGGGAGCCTGGAATAAGGTCTGGGAGCCTGAAATAAACCTTGTGGCCTGTAATGCGGCCAGGAGCCTAGAATGACGCTTAGGGCATGGAATGAAGCTTAGAGTCGGAGTGAAGCTTGAGGCATAGAATGAAGCTTGGGGCCTGGAATGAGGCTTGGGGCCTGGAATGAGGCTTGGGGCCTGGAATGAGGCTTGGGGTCTGGAATGATGCTTGGGGTCTGGAATGATGCTTGGGGCCTGGAATGAGGCTTGGGGCCTGGAATGAGGCATGGGGCCTGGAATGAGGCATGGGGCCTGGAATGAGGCTTGGGGCCTGGAATGAGGCATGGGGCCTGGAATGAGGCATGGGGCCTGGAATGAGGCTTGGGGTCTGGAATGATGCTTGGGGTCTGGAATGATGCTTGGGGCCTGGAATGAAGTTTGAGGCCTGGAATAAGGCTCTGGGCATGTAATGAGGCTTGGGCCCTGGAATGAGGTTTGAACCTGGAATGAGACTTTGGGCCAACCATAAGGCTTGAGCCTGGAATAATGTCTCAGTTACTACATACGTCATCACACGGGGATGCACATGTACATCTTGGTGTTGTTCACTATAATCTCCCTCGTTAATCTCGTTCGATGCTTTCCCTCATGATGATGTTTGATTCCAGCTTGTATGTGGAGCGAGAGGCGGCGGCTCAGGGTGCAGGTCGAATGTCTAATGTAGTTTATGTGGTGGGGTCGACAGTCCCCAGTATTGCATCGGTCCTCATATACCACATAAACTACATTGGACATACAACCTGAGCCGGCGCCGCCTCTCGCTTCAGTAACAACAAGGTGGAATCAAACATCATCATGAATAAGAGCATGGAATGAGACCACCAAGGAAGATTATAGTGAATAACACCAAGATCATTGCACGTTGTAGTGATCGAAGGAGACTACATATATTAGAAGCCATTCACATTAGAGAGAAAGCACCTGTTGTTAACATCCAGGCAAACATGGCCACTACCATACAACTCTTTGTCCCACACAGTGGACATGGCCAGCTTCCTGCGCTGTGCGAGACCCGTGTAACACAAGGTCTTGAGCAACACCACAACATTATCATTTTCGAGGCGTCCCGGTGCATGATCCAGGGAGATGACATGCGCCGTGGTGCCCACTCATGCCACTTGTAAGGTTAGTAATAATATCAATGACAGACCTGACCAGCTCCTGGGGAAGTATGGCCATCGTGTTTGTCGTGTTAAGAGCAAAACAAACAACATAATAACCTCAGGAGAAGTGCTCAGCAGCGGAACATAGCGTCGTCCTCAGTAAAGTGGTAACTCTTTATCAGTCCGATGATAACTTGGTTCAGAGGAGGCAATGTTTACATGTGGCTTGATGTATCCATGACAGATGGTCTCATGTGAAGTGTGTGTGTGTGTGTGTGTGTCTGTGTGTGTGCGCGCGTCCTGTGTATCTCACTGAGTGGACAAGTGACTTGGGGAAGGAAAGAAGGCAACTCGCGACAATTACGTCATTGACTAAGGTTTTATGTAACTACACTAAGTATGTGAAACTCGTCCGCAGAGTTAGTGGAAAATGCATCAGCAGAAAGTTATATTATAACTGGTATTATAGCTGGTGTCTTGATGATAACAAAGTTACTTCATTGATCAGTGTCAGGACAGACTGAGTCTGTGTTTAATTAATGTTAGAGAAAACAAAGTAGATAGTTACGTCTTGATCTTAGTCGATTGCAATGCTATACTCGCCAAATATAGTGGTTGCTACTGCTGCTGCTGCTGATGATGATGATAATGATGATGATGATGATGATGATGATAATGATGATGATGATGATGATGATGATGATGATAATGATGATGATGATGATGATGATGATGATAATGATGATGATGATGATGATAATGATGACGATGATGATGATGATAATGATGATGATGATGATGATGATGATGATGATGATAATGATGATGATGATGATGATAATGATGATGATGATGATGATAATGATGATGATGATGATGATGATGATGATGATGATGATAATGATGATGATGATGATGATAATGATGATGATGATGATGATGATAATGATGATGATGATGATGATGATGATGATGATGATAATGATGATGATGATGATGATAATGATGATGATGATGATGATAATGATGATGATGATGATGATAATGATGATGATGATGATGATGATGATGATGATGATGATAATGATGATGATGATGATGATAATGATGATGATGATGATGATGATAATGATGATGATGATGATGATGATGATGATGATGATAATGATGATGATGATGATGATAATGATGATGATGATGATGATAATGATGATGATGATGATGATGAAGATGATGATGATGATGATAATGATGATGATGATGATGATAATGATGATGATGATGATGATGATGATGATGATAATGATGATGATGATGATGATAATGATGATGATGATGATGATAATGATGATGATGATGATGATGATGATGATGATGATGATGATAATGATGATGATGATGATGATAATGATGATGATGATGATGATGAAGATGATGATGATGATGATAATGATGATGATGATGATGATAATGATGATGATGATGATGATGATGATGATAATGATGATGATGATAATGATGATGATGATAATGAGTGTTCCACTAGGGAGAATCACTCTCCAGTGGTTCCCAGGTGGGCTCTACTTCAAGCTGCTTGACGGAGGCCTCATACAATTACCTGAGGAATCTACTCGTGACGTGAACACATTAGATTTACTTCTTGCTACAGATGACAATCTTGTCTGACCTGTGGTGGTCAGGGGAGAGTCTGGTACAGGCCAGCACCGTCCCTCACTGGGCAGATTGTAATGATCTTTGTCTGGCTGTCAACACGATAAGCTGGAATGACGGTGACGAGGCACATGATGAGGACGTAGCCTGGAGAAGCTGAGGCTGATGTAGCGAGGGGAGAGGGGGGGAGGGGGGTGTCAACGTGTATTGGACAGTCATTTTCCAGCGTGAAGGATGAAGTGTAAGGGTAAGATGACAGAGGAGCGGGTCACCCTCCCACACCACATCATCACTACCACATCTTCTGTGGCACCACTCACACCCTCACCCTCATGGCTGTAGCACCACTCACACCCTCACCCTCATGGCTGTAGCACCACTCACACCCTCACCCTCATGGCTGTAGCACCACTCACACCCTCACCCTCATGGCTGTGGCCTCACTCACACCCTCACCCTCATGGCTGTGGCCTCATTCACACCCTCACCCTCATGGCTGTGGCCTCACTCACACCCTCACCCTCATGGCTGTGGCCTCACTCACACCCTCACCCTCATGGCTGTGGCCTCACTCACACCCTCATCCTCATGGCTGTGGCCTCACTCACACCCTCACCCTCATGGCTGTGGCCTCACTCACACCCTCACCCTCATGGCTGTGGCCTCACTCACACCCTCACCCTCATGGCTGTGGCCTCACTCACACCCTCACCCTCATGACTGTGGCCTCACTCACACCCTCACCCTCATGGCTGTGGCCTCACTCACACCCTCACCCTCATGGCTGTGGCCTCACTCACACCCTCACCCTCATGGCTGTGGCCTCACTCACACCCTCACCCTCATGGCTGTGGCCTCACTCACACCCTCACTCAATTCGCCGGATTTTTGCCAAGCATCGAACTTCTTTTCTGTCAGTTTGTCATTTTTCTGTTTGTCTGTCTGTTTGTCTGTGTCTTTTTGTGCCCTTGGTCTATGATTCACTCCGGCCATGATAACAGGAGGTGGAACTCAACAGTCAGAATGATCATCACAACTACTGAGGGGAGGGAGTACCTGCTACTGGTGGTCAGGCTCAAGAACGAACCCCAAACACCTTCCCTTGCCGAGGTTCAGTCTGTGATGTCCTGCAGGGGAGGGGGTCAGGAGCAGCCCAGGGGAAGGGGTAAGGGAAGGGGATCATGTGAAGCCCATGGGGGACGGGGTAAGGGAAAGGGATTAAAAGATGACAAAACTGGTATCAAGAACCAACTGCGGGAGGATCTGAAGTGTGTCATGCTTCCCAGGGTTCGAGCCAGGCCACGCCTCCTGTGGTCATACAGAATAGAGGCGGAGGAGCGAGGCAATCAGGCTGGATAGGACTAGACAGGACAGTAGTAAACAGACAGGACATGGCAGTGGTGGGTGGGCCAGAGAGTAGAAGGACCCACCTCCAACATACCTCCCTATACTCCCCTCTCCCCTCCCTGAACCCTTAAACCTCTTGCCTCCCCAGTCCATTGTCCTTTAGCAACTGTGTCTGTCTCCACATCGTCAACCACATCTTCTCCCCATCAACACTCACACCCTCCCATCCAACCATCATTTCCTCACCACCCTTCTTCCCTCCCCACTAGCCTTCCTCCCACAATCTGCTGCATCTTTCCCCTTCTCCCTCCTCACCTCTCTCCCCACAACCTCCATGCAATATAAACAAGAGTTCGACCCGGCTGTTCTGCTCCCCAGGGGAGGTAGACCTCGTCTTGGGTTGTGAGAGACGAACTCCCCAGGCGGCCGCCTCACCTCCTCCCCTCAGTCCAGACGTCTCCGCTCCTTTGTAAGTTTTCCTGCCAGAGGTTGTGGTGACGTATTCACCTTTATAAATATGGATATAATGATGAACCAACACAACATCTAACGTTACCTCGACAATTTACCAACACTTCAAGGAAGAGTCTGGCGCTGGACAGCTCCCCAGGAGCCTCCACCCCGCCACTGTCGGGCAACCTCAAGACAATCGTCCCAGGACACTCCAGCTACCTCTCGCCCATGATCCTACACCAGAGTGTCAGGTGTTGTGAACAAGTGTCATCCCGACCCCTTATTGCGTTAGCCTGACACGACATGTTCACTTATGGCTAACGCAAGACCAGGGTCAGAGAGCGAGGAGGTAGACCACCTCACGGCCAGCACAGGTAAACAGTAGAACCTACTGAGCATTGGTCAAATGTCGGGGGTGGGGGGGTCCTGGATGACTGAAGCCTCCTCCAGAAAGCGGGTTGAGGCAATAACCTCTGGTCTGATGTTGACCTCTGGTCTGCTGGTGGGGTCAGGCTGTGACCTAGGCTCCTGCTGCTGGAGTGTGCTGCTTTGCATGCAGACACAGACGCTGATCCAGTGCAACAAACTTCAGCTGTATTCCAGTGCCGCTGATAGAATGGAGCAGATCGGATGTACAGTGCTGTTCAGATGCAGCTGACGACCCTGTATGTCTGATGTTATTACAGCACATCACAGAGTACTGCCGCCTCAGTGCAGCTGACTTGCTGCAGCTGTGTACCGCTTTTTAAATGCATGTGAGCACACCAGCTGTGTGCCGCTGTTCTAATGCAGCTGAGCGATTCATGTCGCAGCTGATCCCCTTCAATACCAGGGTGATTGGGTTCCGGGCGTGTGAGGGCGCGGGCGGTGGTGGTGGTGGTGGTGATAATGCTGGTGTTGGTGATGATGATGGTGATGGAAGTGATGATGGTGGTAGTCGTGGTGATGGTGGTGTTGGTGATGATGGTAGTGGCGGTGAAGGTAATGAAAGTGATAATGGTGGTAGTGGTGGTAGTGGTGGTGGAGGTGACCAACATGGTAATGGTGGTGATTCTGGTGTTGCTGGTGATTGTGGTAGTGATTATGGCGGTGATTGTGGTGGCAGTGATGGTGATGATGATGGTGGAGGTGTTGATAAAGCAGGTGTCAGCCAAGTTTGCGTGACACACTGGACTACAACTACTGCACTACCAATACTACTACCACTACTACTACTACTACTACGTAGTCTGAAAATTAGGTGAATTTCAGACTATCATTATTCTGATGACATGAGCAGAGTTTCAAGGGAATAACAGCCATTTTCTATATCTTGTAGACGTAATCAATTTGAAAACAACACTTTTTACCCAGGAACAAAACATAACCATTTGTTATATATTGTTGTTATCATATAGAGTAGTTCTTATATAGTGTTGTTGTTATATAGTGTTGTTCTTATTTTACTGAACTTACTTCTTGTAGTTCATTGCTCTGTGCCCAGATTGGCCGGGGGGGGGGGGACACTGATACACGTGACCTTCAATGTTATATTTAACCAAGAGGTCACCTGACCTTTGTACACAAGATCATTACGTAGATACACGCTATTATTATTGTTATCATTGTCACTATTATTACTAAGCATTATTATTATTTATTACTATCATTATTATTATCATTATAATTACTATTACTATCATTATCATTACTATTGTTATTATCATCATTATCATTATCATCATTATTATAACTATTATCATCATTACTATTATCATTATCATTATTATTATTATTATTATTATTATTATTATTATTATTATCATTATCGTTGCTATTATCATTACTATTATCAATAATAACAATAATGATATTACTATCATTTCAATAATAATGATAATAATAATAATAATAATAATAATAATAATAATGATAAATGATAATAATAATAATAATAATAATAATAATGATAATAATAATGATAATAATATTGGTATTATTATCATTATTATCATTATCATTATTATCATTATCATTATTATCATCACCATTATCATTATTATCATTAATACAGAAGGGTGAAAGGCGTGCAAGGAATAGAGTGAATTGGAGCGATGTGGTATACCGGGGTCGACGTGCTGTCAATGGATTGAACCAGGGCATGTGAAGCGTCTGGGGTAAACCATGGAAAGTTTTGTGGGGCCTGAATGTGGAAAGGGAGCTGTGGTTTCGGTGCATTACACATGACAGCTAGAGACTGAGTGTGAACGAATGTGGTCTTTGTTGTCTTTTCCTAGCGCTACCTCGCGCACATGTGGGGGGAGGGGGGTGCCATTTTATGCGTGGCGGGGTGATGTTGGGAATGGATGAAGGCAGCATGTATGAATATGTACAAGTGTATATATGTATATGTCTGTGTATGTATATGTATGTATACGTTGAAATCTATAGGTATGTATATGAGCGTGTGTGGGAGTTTATGTATATACATATGTATGTAGGTGTGATGGGACATTCTTTCGTCTGTTTCCTTATGCTACCTCGTAAACGCGGGAGAGAGCGACAAAGTATAATAAAAAAATAATTAGTATCATCATTATCATTGTTATTGTTTATAATTATCATTCTTATATTATCATCATTTATTTTTATTTTTATCATCATTCTTATATTATCATTCTTATTCTTATTACATTATCATTATCATTATCATTGTTATTGTTTATCATTATCATTCTTATATTATCATTATCATTACATTATTATCACTATCGTTATCAGGTCTGTTTACTTCATCCTTATCCTAGGTCATCATTATATTTACTGACTGAATGATTCATCAGCATAACTTCCTAATGAAGTGGACCAGGTTGTGGGACACAGTGGACCAGGTTGTGGGTCACAGTGGACCAGGTTGTGGGACACAGTGGACCAGGTTGTGGGACACAGTGGGCCAGGTTGTGGGACAAAGTGGACCAGGTAGTGGGATAGTGGACCAGGTTGTGGGACACAGTGGGCCAGGTTGTGGGACACAGTGGACCAGGTTGTGGAACACAGTGGACCAGGTTGTGGGACACAGTGGACCAGGTTGTGGGTCACAGTGGACCAGGTTCTGGGATAGTGGACCAGGTTGTCGGACACAGTGGGTCAGGTTGTGGGACACAGTGGGCCAGGTTGTGGGACACAGTGGACCAGGTTATGGGACACAGGAACTTTTATGAACATACAATCAGTCTTCACCTTAATAACAGACTTGCCAGACTACGGCAGGGTCGTCAGCCTGGTCCAGAAGGCTCAATTCAGAATTAATCAGAGTTTTCCTTCAGGGATGGTTGATCAACACTGCACATGGACCCACACCATCTGCCCCCCTGCCCGCCCCAGCCTTTCCAGACCCACGGGTACAGCCTCCCTGAGACCCACCAGACCCACGGGTACAGCCTCCCTGAGACCGACCAAACCCATGGGTCCAGCCTTCTTGTGTCCTTCCAGACCTCTCCTTGAGTCCTTTCCTCTAGACCTTCCAGACCCAGGAGTCCAGCAGGCATCCAGGGACATAACCTGGTCGAGGTCTTCTAGGAACATGTATAAAATATATCGGAATTGTTGGGTTGTTGTATGACGGAGCAGTGAGGCCCTAGAGCTCAGCCTCCCTCTCCCTGGGGAGTCTGGCTGACGTGTGTGTGTGCGTGTGTGTGTGAGAGAGAGAGAGAGAGAGAGAGAGAGAGAGAGAGAGAGAGAGAGAGAGAGAGAGAGAGAGAGAGAGAGGGAGAGAGAGAGAGAGAGAGAGAGAGCAGGTTGGGTGGGTTATAGCAAGACGAGGCGCGGCAGGGGATCAAGACGGGGTGTCCAGAAACATAACACTGGTATTAAAATGTGTTGTTTGCTCGGTATAAACAGAAGGGCGGGCGACTCGCATTTCAATTTCTACCAGAAACGTAAACATTGATCCAGCAAACACCGGTTACAGAAGGAGAATTACTAATTTGCCGTCAAACAATCCGGTCGCTACCGGTTAGTTCGCAATGTCCACCTCGGGCAGCACGCCTGCCTCCGCCGCTCTCCAGGAGACGTCCTCCTCCCATGAAGCTAAATGTTCCCCTCCCTCCACAGGCGGGCCAGGAGCACCCCCCCCCCTCCTCCCCCTCCGGAGGTGAGGAGGTAGGTAGGGGGGGGGGGAGGGTGGATCCCTCGTGTGCAGAGTTAGGATGGAGGACCCCTGGTTCGACCAGATGGAGGACCCCTGGTTCTACCTGATGGAGGACCCCTGGTTCTACCTGATGGAGGACCCCTGGTTCTACCTGATGGAGGACCCCTGGTTCTACCTGATGGAGGACCCCTGGTTCTACCTGATGGAGGACCCCTGGTTCTACCTGATGGAGGACCCCTGGTTCGACCAGATGCAGGATCCCTGGTTCGACCTAGTGAGTTAATCTCTTGGGTACAGACGTGTCAGGGATCCGAGCCAATGAAAGTCTTCTGCAGACTTTTACTTGCCACACTGGGTAAGGCTGGACACGTCTGCCGGCCTGGCTCATCATGATGACGAAGGAATATCTTAAGTCCTGCAGCCGTGGTCGAAACCCTCCCCCACTTTTCCCCGTGACCAGCCGGGCACAAACTCTAATGTTATTTGTGGCTGGAAGTTTGTGTCAGCTGACCCTGGTTGACCTGGGTCTAGCCAGCCTCTGGCCAGGTCGGGTCCAGCTCCGGCCAGTTCCTGCATCGCGACCCGTGATACATTTGGGCAAAATCTTCCTTATTTCTGAATGTGGCGAGACTGTATTATGGCTGATAACAGAAGAGATATAGTCTTATGCATGACGGTATGGCAACACTGGCTACAGTGATGACCTCCCACTCATCCATTTGTTGCTTGTTACCATGCTGCATGGATGACACGTTCATCATGATAACACAAGCCATAGTGAGGACACACCAAGACTTTCTCGTACTTCACTGTGCCGTATGGAGGCTGTCATGTACATCACATGGCAGTAGACAGGTCTGTTCTTCTCTGTGCTGTAGACAGGATTGTGTAGCTGAGCGACTGCTGCGGCACACTGGACGGGCAGGTGGGGGGGGGGGGGTGCATACCTCTGGGTAGGGAACACACACACACACACACACACACACACCACACACACACACACACACACACACCACACACACACACACACACACACACCACACACACACACACACACCACACACACACACACACACCACACACACACACACACACACACCACACACACACACACACACACACACACACACACACACACACACACACACCACACACGTGTCAAGTTCAACACAGAACACAATTCTCTGCTTCATTGTTGGTCGAAATTACTTTTCCTCGTTTCTTCTTCTTCCCTGTTATTAACTTTATTATAGTCCATTTAAGCTACTGCCTTAATGTGAATGTATGGGAAGGTCAGGTAACAGGAGACCTATTGGTCCATGATGAAGGTATCTGCATAAAACTAAGATAGTCACACAGGAGGACCGTCACCCACCTCTCCCTCTGGCTCACTAGTCGCTATGATGATGATGATGGAAAACAAAAATGAAAAATTAAATATATAGTATGGGAGAGGGGAGGGGGAGGGGGAGGGGGGGATACACTGCTATGGAAGTTCTACAGGAAAGTGAAGACTGGACGGGTAAGTGTGGACTGGACGGGTAAGTGTGGACTGGACGGGTAAGTGTGGACTGGAGAAAGAGTTTCTTACCTTCTGATGATGACATGACGGGGTTTGGATTGTGAGAAAGTAAGACCTGGTTAATGAGAAGATGTAATAGATAAGCAGGATCATTTACTGATAACAGATGCCAATGAAATATCTATTGAGCGTTGAATTCCAGATACAACAGTCAATAAGGCTGTGTATTCCAGCGTTCAGCTGCTGTGTATAACCCTTCAGTCTTCATCATTATAATGTTCCTCACTGACTGACCTTCTTCTCAACCTACAAACAACTTAGGATTTGTTGTTCTCAACACTTGTTAGTATTTAAAAAAAAAAGGATGATTATAGACCTTAAAGTCTCTCTTCATTAGGCATATTTCTGAGTGGAGGGGTGAGGGTGGTTGGTGGTAAGGAAGCTCCAGTGTGGACCTCACATTACACAACGTTGTCTGTACTTGCCGAAGATGTACTGTGGGTGGTGCACTGTGCATGTTCGGATAGTGTACACAGATTGTACGTTATGGATGGTGTACATCATGGAGATATAGTGACCCTGATATACTTTACACACTAGACCTGGTATACATGTACAAGGCCGCGACTGTGTACAGTACTGACGTACATTGGTGACTACTCCACAGTAGGCCAATAATCAGTAATGTACAGAGCTGATGTATCTCACATTCACGCACGAATGTTTCTTAATATGTTGGTGATATGTGTACCTGGATGTTCATGGTATGTGTGAATTGGATGTTGGGGTATTTTTGTACCTGAATCTTCGTGTATGTGTACCTGGATGTTGGGGTATGTGTACCTGGATGTTAGGGGTATGTGTACTGGATTTGGGGTTTGTGACTGGATGTTGGGGTGTGTGTACCTGGATGTTGGGGATGTGTACCTGGATGTTGGGTGTGTGTATGGATGTTGGGTATGTGTACTGGATGTTAGGGTATGTGTACCTGGATGTTGGGGGTTTGCGTACCTGGATGTTGGGGTGTGTGTACCTGGATGTTGGGGTATGTGTACCTGGATGTTGGGGGTTTGCGTACCTGGATGTTGGGGTATGTGTACCTGGATGTTGGGGGTTTGCGTACCTGGACGTTTGGGTGTGTGTACCTGGATGTTGGGGTATGTGTACCTGGATGTTAGGGGTGTGTGTACCTGGATGTTGGGGGTTTGCGTACCTGGACGTTTGGGTGTGTGTACCTGGATGTTGGGGTATGTGTACCTGGATGTTGGGGTGTGTGTACCTGGATGTTGGGGTATGTGTACCTGGATGTTGGGGTGTGTGTACCTGGATGTTGGGGTATGTGTACCTGGATGTTGGGGTATGTGTACCTGGATGTTGGGGTATGTGTACCTGGATGTTGGGGTGTGTGTACCTGGATGTTGGGGTATGTGTACCTGGATGTTGGGGTGTGTGTACCTGGACAGTGTGAGGGGTGTGGTATATACCATGCCAGTGTATACAGTCAACATTGTTTGTCTCAGTAACATAACACACAAGATGTTTGTTTACACCGATGTAGCAGAGTTATAGCTCGCCTCACAGTGTGGTGTTGTTGTGTGAGTGATGCAATAGTGTTGTAGGTTACCTCACAGTGAGGTAATGCTGCTGTTGTTTGCCTCACAGTCATGCAGTAGAGGTTTTGTTTGCCTCACTGTTACACAGAACTATTGAAGGCGACAGTGTGGCGACAAATGTTGTAGTGCATCTCCTCGCTGTGTGGCAGAGCCGTCTGTGTCTGACAGTGATGTACAGAAGTACCAGTGTGTGGTGCACAGCTTGTGTGGAGGGTGGAGGGTAGAGCTGGGCCGCTGTCACCAGAATGGTTCCGCTGGAGGCAAAAAATACAGTAAAAGTCTGAACACACGTTCGAAAACGCTGAAATTAATGGTTGAGTTCTGAAACACATAAACATACGGATAGAAATTGCAAATCGAAACATTGTTATCGGTAAGGGAGCGGCGAGAGCGATTCTAGTCTTTACTGCGGGGGGAGGTAGGGGCCATAGTTGCTGGCTCGCCTGTCTCTAAATAACCCAGCCTGGGGGAAATAGTGCACATCTATTGCCACAGAAAATTGAAGGGGAAGCGAACCAAACTGGGGGAGGGGGAGGGGGGAGGGGGGGTGTGTACGGCGGGTGCAAGGTCAGCACACCTCACCCACCACCACACCCTCACTGTCAACCCTCACTGTCAACCCTCACTGTCAACCCTCACTGTCAGCCATTATCCTAACTTGGCAGGCCGTCCTGTACACACAAGGAGGGCCACACCACAGTCAGGAGGCCACACCACAGTCAGGAGGCCACACCACAGTCAGGAGGCCACACCACAGTCAGGAGGCCACACCACAGTCAGAAGGCCTCCCTGAACAATATGGCTGAGGTAGAGTGCAGAGGTGAGGGTTGTAAGATAACATGAGAACCTTCATCACAGGTATGTACCAGGGGTGGGAGTGAGGTGGGCAGGTCCAGCCAGGCCTTACCAAGCACTCCCTATATACCGGCCTCTCTTTATGTTACCCTGCCCCACACACCTGCCTCCCTCTGTGTTACCCTGCCCCACACACCTGCCTCCCTCCGTGTTACCCTGCCCCACACATCTGCCTCCCTCTGTGTTACCCTCCCACACACCAGCCTCTCTCCGTGTTACCCTCCCACACACCTGCCTCCCTCTGTGTTACCCTCCCCAAACATACGTCTCCCCACCTTGAATACTATAGTTCCCTGGTGTCTCCCCACCTTGAATACTGTGCTCAGCATCGGTCACCTTACTTTAATCAATAACAAGTCTTATAACAACAGGAACGATAAAAACAACACATAACTACATCAACAACAACTAAAGAATGACGTAATAGGGAGGGCGTGCAGGGTGGAGCTACCAACATGGTCCTCAGTTTGAGGAACAAATCCCACTACAGCCCACTACAGCCCACTACAGCCCACTTGAACATGAGCAGGTTCCCAGGTGAGTGTATGGAGGTAGTGGAAGCTATCAGTTTCTTCAACCTGTCATCTGAAGTGATACTAAGTGTGATCTGTACACGCACCGAGTGGTACTAAGTGTGATCTGTACACGCACCGAGTGGTACTAAGTGTGATCTGTACACGCACCGAGTGAAGAGGTACCACGTCATTCCTTTAGGGGTGCCACGTACAGCGGGTATCAAGCGTACTTTTCAGAGGTAGCACATGTACTCTACAGGATCATCAAATGTACTGTGCAGGGGATGTTTGGAGTGATCTGCAGGGGCACCACATGTGCTCGGCAGAGGGTAACAGTGGGTAGCATATGTGCACTGGAGGAGGTACCTCACAGCTGACCCATCGTTAATCTATCACGATCACAACCCACAGTTGTATCTTACACACACACACACACACACACACACACACACACACACACACACACACACACACACACACACACACATCAGGCCGTAGACATAGGCAGATATCGATCCTGGAGAGAGACAGTTGGTGCCAGCTGCACAACCCGACCTCCCGGTCATTCATACAACAGAGCGGATCAATACACATGTTACTATAATCTCACGGGAAAAATACATCCCATTACATATTTAACCTTCAGAGAAATATATTCCATTACATATTTACCTTTCAGAAAAAAGACAGATGGATAGGAAAGTAGATAAAGATATAAATGGAGAGTTGATAAAGTAGATAAAGATATAAATGGAAAGTTGATAAAGTAGATAAAGATATAAATGGAAAGTTGATAAAGTAGATAAAGATATAAATGGAAAGTTGATAAAGTAGATAAAGATATAAATGGAAAGTTGATAAAGGGATAATTGGTATGTGAGGAGGAGATGTAGTAGGTGAAGGAGGCGCCTGTACCAGCGGCTGGCTAGCAGGTCAGGATGTGGCAGGAGGAGCCGCCCGCAGCTGACCTCCTCCGCCGCCCGCAGCTGACCTCCTCCGCCGCCCGCAGCTGACCTCCTCCGCCGCCCGCAGCTGACCTCCTCCACACATACACACTGTCACAAGACCTTCAGCAATGGGCCGGTCGGTCGCTTGTTGCTGTGCATTCCTTAACTCACTACATTTTCCTTTTCTATTCTTGTGATGCTTTCTCTTCTCATGTTGATATAAGGCAACGTCGCCACGAAAACGTAACGATAAATATCCACAAAGATGTACATGTAACATCAGTACACAGAGGAGCATGTGAACGATGTACATGTAACATCAGTACATAGAGGAGGATGTGACCTAACCAGTATGACGAATCAACTTAACGTTGCAGGTGAGGTGAGTGTGTGAGGGTAAGTGTGTGAGGGTGAGTATGTGAGGGTGAGTGTGTGAGGGTGAGTGTGTGAGGGTGAGTGTGTGAGGGTGAGTATGTGAGGGTGAGTATGTGAGGATAAGTGTGTGAGGGTGAGTGTGTGAGGGTGAGAGTGTGAGGATGTGTGAGAGTGAGTGTGTGAGAGTGAGTGTGTGAGGGTGAACGTGTGAGGGTGAGCATGTGAGGGTGAGCATGTGAGGGTGAGTGTGTGAGGGTGAGTGTGTGAGGGTGAGTGTATGAGGGTGAGTATGTGAGGGTGAGTATGTGAGGATAAGTGAGTGAGGGTGAGTGTGTGAGGGTGAGAGTGTGAGGGTGAGTATGTGAGGGTGAATATGTGAGGATAAGTGTGTGAGGGTGAGTGTGTGAGGGTGAGTGTGTGAGGGTGAGTATGTGAGGGTGAGTATGTGAGGATAAGTGTGTGAGGGTGAGTGTGTGAGGGTGAGTGTGTGAGGGTGAGTGTGTGAGGGTGAGCATGTGAGGGTGAGTGTGTGAGGGTGAGTATGTGAGGGTGAGTGTGTGAGGGTGAGTGTGTGAGGGTGAGTATGTGAGGGTGAGTATGTGAGGATAAGTGTGTGAGGGTGAGTGTGTGAGGGTGAGTGTGTGAGGGTGAGTATGTGAGGATAAGTGTGTGAGGGTGAGTGTGTGAGGGTGAGTGTGTGAGGGTGAGTATGTGAGGGTGAGTATGTGAGGGTGAGTATGTGAGGGTGAGTATGTGAGGGTGAGTATGTGAGGGGTGAGTGACAGATGAGTAGGTGTTAGTGTAGTGACGGACGTGCGATCATGATGAAAAACAGAAATGAAAGTCAAGAAGGATCTGTGCGAGGACACACAAGTGTTATGCCATAACAAGAACACACACAAGTGTTATGCCATAACAAGAACACACACAAGTGTTATGCCATAACAAGAACACACACAAGTGTTATGCCATAACAAGAACACACACACAAGAAATGATAACAAAACAAAAGATCGAGGGTAAAGATGGTCAAATAAAATCTATCTAATAGATAGCATCAAGCAGGAGGAAGGATGTGTGCACATGAAGATGAACTTCGTGTGGTGCCACAAGCAGCAGTTTTCACCTCATTTGTAATCATCGATAATATAATCATAAGAAACATAACATCAAGAGAGAAACACAAGACACAATTAGGTGTTTGGCAGCAGGCACTACAGAAGGGAAAACAGTAAAGTCAGATAACAATAATTATACACTTAAATAATTGACACTCAGACTGAAAATGATGGAATTGAACAAAGACAGATACAAGAATATAATGTGAGGAACATTTCATAATGTACTGGTAACACTGTATGACATTTCATGATGTATTGGTAACATTCTACAACATTTTATAATGACACTGCATAACAACAACCAAGACAGAGATATTAGTGAGTCATCATGAGTGAGGGTCTGCGATAGTGAGTCATCATGAGTGAGGGACTGCGATAGTGAGTCATCATGAGTGAGGGTCTGCTATAGTGAGTCATCATGAGTGAGGGTCTGCGATAGTGAGTCATCATGAGTGAGGGTCTGCGATAGTGAGTCATCATGAGTGAGGGTCTGCGATAGTGAGTCATCATGAGTGAGGGACTGCGATAGTGAGCCGTCATGAGTGAGGGTCTGCGATAGTGAGTCATCATGAGTGAGGGACTGCGATAGTGAGTCATCATGAGTGAGGGTCTGCGATAGTGAGTCATCATGAGTGAGGGTCTGCGATAGTGAGTCATCATGAGTGAGGGACTGCGATAGTGAGTCATCATGAGTGAGGGTCTGCGATAGTGAGTCATCATGAGTGAGGGACTGCGATTCAAAGAACACATTAAGAAGACATGAGGGTGGCCGAGCCGTATAATGAGAGGCATGATAACGAGAACACTCACAACAAGAGACACACTCATGACGCACATGTTCGCTGTACACACAGGAAGAACAGCTATCATTGTGATGGCAATAAACGAATTAGATAGAGTTTAAAAGATGTCCATCACCACAGCACATCTCGTTGTTGGAACTTATGAACTACCATGATCACATCCCAGGGTTGGAACTTATGAACTACCATGATCACATCCCAGGGTTGGAACGTATGAACTACCATGATCACATCCCAGGGTTGGAACGTATGAACTACCATGATCACATCCCATGTTAGTTGAGACGGGCACGGGCAGCTGAGGCTCTAATCAAGGACATCCCATTAACGCTATGATGATACAGCTCTGGAGGCTGTTTCGAGGGAGAAACTGCAGAAGTTGGCGACTGAGCTTGGAAAGGTGTGTGAAAGTTGAAAGTAAATGTGAATAAGATCAAGGTTATTAGTTCAGCAGGGTTGAGGGACACGTGAGTTTGGATCTTAGTTTGAATAGAGAAAAACTGGAGGAAGTGAAGTGTTTTAGATATCTGTGAGTGGACTTAGCAGCAAATGGAACCATGGAAGAGAAAGTGAGTCATAGGGTGGTGGAGGAGGCTGAGGTTCTGGGGGCGTTGAAGAATGTGTTATCTCGTTATCTCGGAGAGCAAAAATGGTTATGTTTGAAGGACTAGTAGTTCAAACAATATCCTATGGTCGTGAAGCATGGGCTATAGATAGGGTTGTGCGGAGGAGGGTGGATGTGTTGGAAATGAGATGTTTGAGGACAATATGTGGTGTGAGGTGGTTTGATCGAGTAAGTAATGAAAGGGTAAGAGAGATGTGTGGAAATAAAAAGTGTGTGGTTGAGAGGGCAGAAGAGGGTGTTTTGAAATAGTTTGGATACATGGAGAGAATGAGTGAGGAAAGGTTGAAAAAGAGGATATATGTGTCAGAGGTGGAGGGAACGAGAAGTGGGAGACCAAAATGGAGGGGGAAGGATGGAGTGAAAAAGACTTTAAGCGATCGGGGCCTGAACATACAGGAGGGTGAGAGGCGTGCAAGAAATAGAGTGAGTTGGAACGATGTGGTATACCGGGGTCGACGTGCTTTCAGTGGACTGAACCACGGCATATCAAACGTCTCGGGTAAACCATGGAAAGGTCTGTGGGGACTAGATGTAGATAGGGAGCTGTGGTTTCGGTGCATTATACAAGGCGGCGAGAGACTGAGTGTGAACGAATATGGCCTTTGTTGTCTGTTTTCCTAGCGCTACCTCGCTGATGGGTGGGGAGGGGGAATGCTATTTCCTGTGGGGGGGGGGGGTAGCGTCAGGAATGGATGAAGGTAGCAAGTAGGAGTATGTACATATGTATATGTCTATGTATGTGTATGTATATGCATATATGTCTGTGTATGTGTATGTATATGTGTATATGTCTGTGTATGTATATGTGTATATGTTGATAAATATATGTATATCTATCGATCTGTCTATCTCTCTGTCTATCTATCTATCAATCTCTCTCTCTCTCTCTCTCTCTCTCTCTCTCTCTCTCTCTCTCTCTCTCTCTCTCTCTCTCTATATATATATATATATATATATATATATATATATATATATATATATACTCTAGCCTGAGCCAGGTACCCATTTCATCGACCAACCCCTAGGGATGGATGAACAGCTGGGTTAATTGTGGACCGACTGTCGCAACCAGGATTGGAAGCTATGTGCTCGACCCTGGGCTGCCCGTGAATGTGTCACGGTCATGAACGTAAACCACTACACCATGAGAAGCCATGATCATTTGTATGGTGTAGGAGTACTGGTGTATGTGTATGGTGTAGGTGTACTGGTGTTTGTGGATGGTGTAGGTGTACTGGTGTTTGTGTATGGTGTAGGTGTACTGGTGTATGTGTATGATGTAGGTGTACTGGTGTATGTGTATGGTGTAGGTGTACTGGTGTATGTGTATGGTGTAGGTGTACTGGTGTTTGTGGATGGTGTAGGTGTACTGGTGTTTGTGTATGGTGTAGGTGTACTGGTGTTTGTGTATGGTGTAGGTGTACTGGTGTTTGTGTATGGTGTAGGTGTACTGGTGTTTGTGTATGGTGTAGGTGTACTGGTGTATGTGTATGGTGTAGGAGTACTGGTGTATGTGGATGGTGTAGGTGTACTGGTGTTTGTGTATGGTGTAGGTGTACTGGTGTTTGTGGATGGTGTAGGTGTACTGGTGTATGTGTATGGTGTAGGTGTACTGGTGTATGTGGATGGTGTAGGAGTACTGGTGTATGTGGATGGTGTAGGTGTACTGGTGTTTGTGTATGGTGTATGTGTACTGGTGTATGTGTATGGTGTAGGTGTACTGGTGTATGTGGATGGTGTAGGTGTACTGGTGTATGTGGATGGTGTAGGAGTACTGGTGTATGTGGATGGTGTAGGTGTACTGGTGTATGTGGATGGTGTAGGTGTACTGGTGCGTGAGGCCGATCTTCTGGAAGTGTAGTGTTGGTGCCGTGTGTATATGACTTTATATCCCACTCTCCTCCCTCAGCAGCAACCACCCCCTACCCCTAATTCGCTATCCTCATCCCCCTTCCTCTACCCAAAATCCCTCCCTCATCCCCCTTACTCCATAACCTTCTTCCTCCCTCTGCCCCCTCCCCCTCCTCCCTCTACACTCAGCCCCCTCCCCCTCCCCCTACCATTTAAACCTTGAAAAAGAAAAATGTTTCCGTCTCCCCCCCCAACCCGCCCCCAGCCCGCCCCCCAGCCCCCCCAGCCCCCCCAGCCCGCCCCCCAGCCCCCCCAGCCCCCCCCAGCCCGCCCCCCAGCCCGCCCTCACTGCTGGAGCGGCCAGGGCTGCTGTGTCAGGCCTCTCCCATCCTCTCACTAACTCCCACTCTCCCATCCTCTCACTAACTCCCACTCTCCCAGCCTCTCTCCCGCTCCTTCCTTCTCCAAGCTTTTCACTCACTCTCACCCTGTCCAACCTCTCACCCATTTTCACTCTCACCCAGCCTTTCTTCACCTTCCACCCTCTCCTTGCCTCTCAGCATCTCCCAGCCTCTCACCAACTCCCAGCCTTTCGTATCATTCTCACCCTCTCTTAGTTCCTCCCAGCCTCTCATTTCCACCCTCTCCTAGCCTCTCACTTTCTTCTAGCCTCAACCAGTTTCTTCCAGCCTCTCCCAGCCTCTCCAAATCCCACACCCTCTCCTAGCCATTTACCCTCTCCCAGCTTCTCACATTCCAAGCCTCTTTCCCCTTCTTGCCGCTTTTCATCCTCTCCCAGCCTCTCCTACCGTCTCCCGGCCTCTCCTAGCGTCTCCCAGCCTCTCCTAGCGTCTCCCAGCCCCTCACCCTTCCAGCCATTCCTTCAGCCATTCACCCATCCACATCCAACCTCTCACCCAGACTCTTCACACTCTCTCAGCTAGACTCTCACCATCTCAGAGCCTCTCACTCAGACTCTCCCAGCTTATAGCTTTTTATTGCAAAGTCAATTTTGCATTTTACATTTTGTTTCGGAATTTTTCTCATATTTTCAGATTGACAAGAGAACTGATCCTAGTTTGTTGATGCATCACAGTGGGAGAGTTACTACACAGTGGGAGAGTCATTACACAGTGGGAGAGTTACTACACAGTGGGAGAGTTACTACACAGTGGGAGAGTCATTACACAGTGGGAGAGTTACTACACAGTGGGAGAGTTATTACACAGTGGGAGAGTTACTACACAGTGGGAGAGTCATTACACAGTGGGAGAGTTACTACACAGTGGGAGAGTCATTACACAGTGGGAGAGTTACTACACAGTGGGAGAGTTATTACACAGTGGGAGAGTTACTACACAGTGGGAGAGTCATTACACAGTGGGAGAGTTACTACACAGTGGGAGAGTCATTACACAGTGGGAGAGTTATTACACAGTGGGAGAGTTACTACACAGTGGGAGAGTCATTACACAGTGGGAGAGTTACTACACAGTGGGAGAGTCATTACACAGTGGGAGAGTTATTACACAGTGGGAGAGTTATTACACAGTGGGAGAGTTATTACACAGTGGGAGAGTCATTACACAGTGGGAGAGTTACTACACAGTGGGAGAGTCATTACACAGTGGGAGAGTTATTACACAGTGGGAGAGTTACTACACAGTGGGAGAGTCATTACACAGTGGGAGAGTCATTATACAGTGGGAGAGTCATTACACAATGGGAGAGTCATTACACAGTGGGAGAGTCATTACACAGTGGGAGAGTTATTACATAGTGGGAGAGTCATTACACAGTGGGAGAGTTATTACACAGTGGGAGAGTCATTACACAGTGGGAGAGTCATTACACAGTGAGAGAGTTATTACATAGTGGGAGAGTCATTACACAGTGGGAGAGTTATTACACAATGGGAGAGTCATTACACAGTGGGAGAGTCATTACACAGTGGGGGAGTCATTACACAGTGGGAGAGTCATTACACAGTGGGAGAATTATTACACAGTGGGAGAGTCATTACACAGTGGGAGAGTCATTACACAGTGGGAAAGTTATTACACAGTGGGAGAGTTACTACACAGTGGGAGAGTCATTACACAGTGGGAGTCATTACACAGTGGGAGAGTCATTACACATTGGGAGAGTCATTATACAGTGGGAGAGTCATTACACAGTGGGAGAGTTACTACACAGTGGGAGAGTCATTACACAGTGGGAGAGTCATTACACAGTGGGAGAGTCATTACACAGTGGGAGAGTTACTACACAGTGGGAGAGTCATTACACAGTGGGAGAGTCATTACACAGTGGGAGAGTTATCACACAGTGGGAGAGTTATTACACAGTGGGTTAGTCATTACACAGTGGGAGAGTCATTACACAGTGGGAGAGTCATCACACAGTGGGAGAGTTATTACACAGTGGGTTAGTCATTACACAGTGGGAGAGTTACTACACAGTGGGAGAGTCATTACACAGTGGGAGAGTCATTACACAGTGGGAGAGTCATTACACAGTGGGAGAGTTACTACACAGTGGGAGAGTCATTACACAGTGGGAGAGTCATTACACAGTGGGAGAGTTATCACACAGTGGGAGAGTTATTACACAGTGGGTTAGTCATTACACAGTGGGAGAGTCATTACACAGTGGGAGAGTCATCACACAGTGGGAGAGTTATTACACAGTGGGTTAGTCATTACACAGTGGGAGAGTTACTACACAGTGGGAGAGTCATTACACAGTGGGAGAGTCATTACACAGTGGGAGAGTCATCACACAGTGGGAGAGTTATTACACAGTGGGTTAGTCATTACACAGTGGGAGAGTCATTACACAGTGGGAGAGTCATCACACAGTGGGAGAGTTATTACACAGTGGGTTAGTCATTACACAGTGGGAGAGTCATTACACAGTGGGAGAGTCATCACACAGTGGGAGAGTTATTACACAGTGGGTTAGTCATTACACAGTGGGAGAGTCATCACACAGTGGGAGAGTTATTACACAGTGGGAGAGTCATTACACAGTGGGAGAGTCATCACACAGTGGGAGGGTTATTACACAGTGGGGGAGTCGTTACACAGTGGGAATTTCTCAAAATAATTAAACATTGAAATTTCGAGCAGGGATGACGTCAGCAGCAGATTAACTATATATTTCATTATTGAATAAAATAAACATTTTCATCAGAGATGATGACTTTGATGAATGTATTACAGAAACGTACACACGTTACCGTAGCAACAGAACGAAAGTCAACAGATGACTTAGGAAGAAATATTTGTACATATCACTTTATGTCGTTAATGAGCTGAGTATGTCGTTTGAAGACTTGAAGGAAGATTAGGTCTGTTAAGAACCGTCTCTGATACCACTTTCAACCAGTATGAATGATAAATCACTCCACAGGTTAACAATCCTTTTGTAAAAATGTACTTAGCCTCATTACAGGTCAAGATGTGTGACCAAGGATTCGTAACATTACTACGAGTGAATCAGACTACAAGCCTTAGGTAAAGTGTTAGCTCAAGATCACCAAAGTCTTCCATAATCATCAACACTTGTCTTAGATCACATCATAAACTTGTGAGCTAAATAGATTGACATCGTTTCCTCGGCTCTCATAGGATTTGTTTCTCATTCTGGGACTCATCTAGGTGGCTGGCTGGCCTCTGTACTTCCTCCATTCTGTCTGTTTTCCCTCAAGTAGGATGACCAACGCTGAACATAGTATGTAAGGTGGGGCCGCATCAGTGCAATGTAAGGTGCGGATTAGTTCCTTAGACTTCATTTCAAAAGCTCTGTTCATAATCCTAGAATACTGTTTACCTTCCCTATTGCTTCTATGTACTCCTTACTTGGCTTTAGCTTAATGAATATTATTAAACCTAAGTGTCCTTCATCCTTTTCCTTTTGCAGTTCAAAAGAACATCTGCTGTAGCCTGCCTTCTCGTTTTTTTGCTATCAATATTTGATCACTTTCCATTTTATCATCATCAAAATTCATTTGCCACCGGTCAACCCAGTCCATCAGTGTCTGACATATGTGAAATAGAGAAGTGGTCCCAACGCTCATCCCTGAGGTACACCACTTGTTACGTCTAACCATTCTGAGGCTTGACCATTCATTGTAACCATCTTCAGGCCAGTCAACCACTCATCTAACCATCGAAGAATAACCCCATCTATACTATACGACAACTCTTGTTAATAACCTTTGATGAGGAACTTTATCAAATGTTTTGTGAAATTCTAAATATATGACATCAATCAACTGCTTTACTTTCATCATCCATATTGATGGCTTCATATAAGAAATCAAGCAGATTTGTCAAACATGAGCGATTTCGTGGAACAGCACGCTGAGAGCTGTTTACCAGTGGTGGTCCTGTAAATGGTTCACAATATGATCCCGGAAGATGGTTTCTGTACGTCTACCAATTGCAGACATTATGCTGATTGGATGATAATTCCGGGCAGTGAATTACTACCTTTACCAAATATCGGTGTGAAACTGGCAAACTTACATTGCTCAAACACATTCCTGTAGCAAGACACTTCAATGAAGTCATCAGTCAAATTTTAACAACCTTATCTTTATCATCTATTATTCTCGAGCAAAATTATCACGTTCTGCCGTGATCAAAGTCTACCGTTGTATCTACTTCATTTAATCTTGATAGTATATCATTATACTAATGTTCCCGCGTTAGCAAGGTAGCGTTAAGAACAGAGGACTGGGCCTTTGAGGGAATATCTTCACCTGGCCCCCTTCTCTGTTCCCTCTTTTGGAAAATAAAAAAAAAAAAAAAACGAGAGGGGAGGATTTCCAGCCACTCGCTCCCTCCCCTTTTAGTCGCCTTTTACGACTCGCAGGGAATACGTGGGAAGTATTCTTTCTCCCCTATCCCCAGATATATATATATATATATATATATATATATATATATATATATATATATATATATATATATATATATATATATATATTCCTACGAGTCCACGGGGAAAATGAAACACGAAAAGTACCCAAGTGCACGAAAGTGCACTTGGGTACTTTTACCGACCTGTAATATATATATATATATATATATATATATATATATATATATATATATATATATATATATATATATATATATATATTACAGATGTTTAATGAGCGTTGGTGCACATATTACAGCTGTATGTACGTATGTATGTATAATTCACTTACGAAACCATCAGTAAACCATCTCGTGGAACTCTTCGTCGTAAGGAGACTACCTTCCTCTCCTAATGATTGTGGTGGAACCTTGTAGGTGAGGAACCCCCTGGGAGGGGTTGTCTGGGGTTGGTGGACTGGTCTTTAGACCTACCAACTACCCGAGTCATTAAGGTCGTCTACGTCAAGCTACAGCCAACAACCCAACGATCGCTAACACCTTCTTCCTTGTTAAGGATAATGATAACACTACATACAGTGTGTGTGGTGTGTGTGTGTGTGTGTGTGTGTGTGTGTGTGAGTGTGTGTGGTGTGTGTGTGTGTGGTGTGTGTGTGTGTGTGTGTGTGTGTGTGTGTGTGTGTGTGAGTGTGTGTGTGTGGTGTGTGTGTGTGTGTGTGTGTGGTGTGTGTGTGTGTGTGTGTGTGTGTGTGTGTGTGTGTGTGGTGTGTGTAAGTGTGTGTGGTGTGTGTGTGTGTGTGTGTGTGTGTGTGTGTGTGTGTGTGTGTGTGTGGTGTGTGTGTGTGTGTGTGTGTGTGGTGTGTGTGTGTGTGAGTGTGTGTGTGTGGTGTGTGTGTGTGGTGTGTGTGTGTGGTGTGTGTGTGTGGTGTGCGTGGTGTGTGTGTGTGTGTGTGTGTGTGTGTGGTGTGTGTGTGTGTGTGTGTGAGGTGTGTGTGTGTGTGTGAGGTGTGTGTGTGTGTGTGTGTGTGTGTGTGTGTGTGTGTGTGTGTGTGTGTGTGTGTGTGTGTGAGGTGTGTGTGTGTGTGTGTGTGAGGTGTGTGGTGTGTGTGTGTGGTGTGTGTGATGTGTGTGTGTGTGTGTGTGTGTGTGTGTGGTGTGTGTGTGTGTGTGAGGTGTGTGTGTGTGTGTGTGTGTGGTGTGTGTGTGTGTGTGTGAGGTGTGTGTGTGTGTGTGGTGTGTGTGTGTGTGTGTGGGTGTGTGTGTGAGGTGTGTGTGTGTGTGAGGTGTGTGTGTGTGTGTGTGTGTGTGTGTGTGTGTGTGTGTGTGTGGCCATGGACGACCATCAGAGCATTTACATTTGCCGTCAACTTTCCCCACCGACCTGCCTCTCTGGCCCGCTTGTGTCCTCTCTCTCTCTCTCTCTCTCTCTCTCTCTCTCTCTCTCTCTCTCTCTCTCTCTCTCTCTCTCTCTCTCTCTCTCTCTTCATTCATATATCTGTTCATACCTCCACACATCTACTCTACAGTAATCTCATATTCTCTTTCTTTACCCTTTTGCTGTTTTCATTTAAGTATCTACATTTCGCTATAGTATGTTTCTTTTATAACCTCTCTCTCTCTCTCTCTCTCTCTCTCTCTCTCTCTCTCTCTCTCTCTCTCCCTCTCTCTCTCTCTCTCTCTCTCTCTCTCTCTCCGGCCCTGGCTGTACTCTGGAGGGCATCTAGCGTAAATTGGCGCTGGAGCGAGAATAAATGAAATCCTCTGTCTCCATAGTAACCCAAGATCGATCGTGGGGGTGCGAAAGAAAAACCGCGAGGGGACCGCCAATCAGCGCGGCCGTAGCATGCCTGCCCACCAATGGCAGGAGGCCTTGCATTCCAATGGGCGGGATGGATGCTGCTCTCGCTGGTGAGATGCCGAATGGGGGAGTCGCCAGATTTGCTTTCCTCGAGATTTCGTTACTTCGGATTGGTAGTTTCGGGTTCCATTAGGATTACCGGGTATTAGGACGCTGCCTTTGTTAATCCGAAATTTGGCTGTGTCTTGACTCCTGGCCAGGGGGGGGAGGGGGGGGGGGGAGAGGAGGACCTGGCCTCACAGACGCGAACAAAGGAATATGAGACATCCGTCAGTTTACATGGGCCGCACGCTATGACACACGGATGAAAATATGTGAATTTATCTTTCCCTCTGACAACACGAACTTCAACCCCGTTAATTCGACTAACATCAGTCAGGAACCTGCCGAATATTCCAAACATTCTTCTTGATTTTGAATAATCGGTCGGTTATGACGGTTAGGACGGTTAGGTTAGGTTAGGACGGTTATGACGGTTAGGACGGTTATGACGGTTAGGACGGTTATGACGGTTATGACGGTTAGGACGGTTATGACGGTTAGGACGGTTAGGACGGTTATGACGGTTAGGACGGTTAGGACGGTTAGGACGGTTAGGACGGTTAGGACGGTTATGACGGTTAGGACGGTTATGACGGTTAGGACGGTTATGACGGTTAGGACGGTTAGGACGGTTATGACGGTTAGGACGGTTATGACGGTTAGGACGGTTAGGACGGTTATGACGGTTAGGACGGTTAGGACGGTTAGGACGGTTAGGACGGTTATGACGGTTAGGACGGTTATGACGGTTAGGACGGTTATGACGGTTAGGACGGTTAGGACGGTTATGACGGTTAGGACGGTTAGGACGGTTAGGACGGTTAGGACGGTTATGACGGTTAGGACGGTTAGGACGGTTAGGACGGTTATGACGGTTAGGACGGTTAGGACGGTTATGACGGTTAGGACGGTTATGACGGTTATGACGGTTAGGACGGTTAGGACGGTTATGACGGTTAGGACGGTTATGACGGTTATGACGGTTAGGACGGTTAGGACGGTTATGACGGTTAGGACGGTTAGGACGGTTAGGACGGTTAGGACGGTTATGACGGTTATGACGGTTATGACGGTTATGACGGTTAGGACGGTTAGGACGGTTAGGAACGTTCTTCCAGAAATTCAAATTTGACACGGCTTCCCGCGCCGAGCCCTCAGGAAGCGCCCCTGACAAAGAGGAGGAAGAAGCTCAACAAACAAACAAATCGCAACAGTTGTGTTATAATAGGTGAGGTAAGCAGATAGCAATCTTCCGGGCACAAGAACCTGCCATACCTCACGCTGCCATAGATGCGGTTTCCTGCCCACAGGACGCTGCAGTCTGGACCTTAGTGCGGGCGGCCGGCTATTCTAGTGCGCCGCTCCTCCCCGCATGAGTGATGGACAAACGTGATAACCGTCAGCAGACAACACCGTCACCGGACGCACGACTGACGCACGACGCCTGACGCAGGACGCCTGACACAACGCAAGGCCTCGTAATACGAGACGTCACGAGATAACATGGGCTACACTGGTGTAACACGGGGTAACGGGAGACCTTGTGAAATAACACGAGACGCCTCAAGATTGCATGAGACACCACGAGATACACGAGACGCCTCAGGGTAACACGAAACACAGGAAGGTAACACGAGACATCACGAGATAACATAAGAGACTCCATGGTAACGGCAATGACTGCAAGACATCAAAGACAGAGAAAGAACACATGATGCAACGCGAGATAAAACGAGACGCGGCGAGATAATCCGGTGCTGGGAGACGGGCGAGGAGAAGCTTAAAGATGTACTGGGAGTAGGGCCTTCCCTGTGCCTCTGTGGGAGTGGGTGCATGGGCGTGTGGATGTGTGGATGCGGGTGTGGGTGTGGATGTTTGGGCGTGTGGGTGTGAGAGTGTGTGTATGGATGTCGCTATGCCATATCCTGTATGTTCGTGCGTGTGTACACATGGCGTGGGTGTAGACCACCATAGAATAATAACGTGATCGTTACGCAGTAGGCATGACGCGCCAGGCCTGGACGACCAGCTGCTCTGGTTCGTTCCCATACGCTGAAATGGTGACCATAGCGATGTATAGACAGGTTCGTTCCTGTGGTCCTGGTGGATATAACCAGTAGCCATGTTGACCTCCTGTATCATTCCTTGTGGTTATGTAACCAGTAACTATGCGCTCTCCTCTATCATTCCTGGTTTCTATATGGTCTATAGCCATGCTCCCCTCCTATATTATTCCTGATGGTCGTATATCCAATAATCATGCTTTCCTCCTGTATTATAAACCTGACGGCTGTATAACCAATAATCACGTTCCCCGCCTGTAGTAAACACAGGAATTTACAGTAAATTTCAAAGATCTTGAAACATATTCTATTTTCCTTCACCTGTGTTCTCAGTGAGGCAGTCATTACAGCAGGTTCAGGCCACGAGCAGTACAGGAATGTCCCAACACTTACAACCTGTGGGACATTAAAGTGGAGGACACACAACCTCTGGAGGTCAAATTTGTTAGGGAGAAAATAGCCATATCAAAATTATTTGATTGATGGTAACGCTTGCTGAAGTATTCCAGATGTCGACTGAGACAGGAACAGCCTTGGGAGGACCTAAGGGTAGGTAGAGAGGGAGGCTGCTCAGAACCTTCACACCTGAGCTGGTACTGCAGCAGGTATGGCGGGAGAGGTGCATCTTGGCTTGGGTCTCGTGGTGCATCTACAGGAGAGATGGTGTTTCATGGTTCAGAGGTTGTGTAGTGGACGGGATAGGGAGTACAGAGGCCCCATACATTTACTGGAGGTGTTACAGGTGGGGTGGCTGAGGTCCCCTACTTCAGAGAGTATAGGAAGGTTGTCGGGTCTGGTCTGCAGGGAGAGAGGCACAGATGATAAGAATGGGAATGGAAAACGTGGTTGACGATGTTCTATGGGCGCTTGTAGACCTCCGCTGGTTGCTAGTGCTGGCGATGACGACGACCTCCGGACTCCTGTGTAGAATGTGGCCAAGTGCACACAGGTGTTCAACATGGACCACATGGGGCCAGGTGCACACAGGTGTTCAACATGGACCACATGGGGTCAGGTGCACACAGGTGTTCAACATGGACCACATGGGGCCAGGTGCACACAGGTGTTCAACATGGACCACATGGGGCCAGGTGCACACAGGTGTTCAGCATGGACCACATGGGGCCAGGTGCACACAGGTGTTCAACATGGACCACATGGGGCCAGGTGCACACAGGTGTTCAACATGGACCACTTGGGGCTAGGTGCACACAGGTGTTCAACATGGACCACATGGGTCCAGGTGCACACAAGTGTTCAACATGGACCACATGGGTCCAGGTGCACACAGGTGTTCAACATGGACCACATGGGGCCAGGTGCACATAGGTGTTCAACATGGACCACATGGGGCCAGGTGCACACAGGTGTTCAACATGGACCACATGGGGCCAGGTGCACACTGGTGCTCAGCATGGACCACATGGGGCCAGGTGCACACAGGTGTTCAACATGGACCACATGGGGCCAGGTGCACACAGGTGTTCAACATGGACCAAATGGGGCCAGGTGCACACAGGTGTTCAACATGGACCACATGGGGCCAGGTGCACACAGGTGTTCAACATGGACCACGTGGGGCCAGGTGCACACAGGTGTTCAACATGGACCACATGGGGCCAGGTGCACACAGGTGTTCAACATGGACCACATGTGGCCAGGTGCACACAGGTGTTCAACATGGGCCACATGGGGCCAGGTGCACACAGGTGTTCAGCATGGACCACATGGGGCCAGGTGCACACAGGTGTTAAGCATGGACCACATGGAGCCAGGTGCACACAAGTGTTCAACATGGACCACATGGGGCCAGGTGCACACAGGTGTTCAACATGGACCACATGGGGCCAGGTGCACACAGGTGTTCAGCATGGACCACATGGGCCCGGGTGCACACAGGTGTTCAACATGGACCACGTGGGGCCAGGTGCACACAGGTGTTCAACATGGACCACATGGGTAAAACTGGCAATGGTTTGATTGTGTAGCCGTGGCCACCAGGTCATTACGATGTGACCCGGACGACCTGTGGAACATCGCTTATAAGGCATGAGAGTAGACCTGGCGGGTACGTGGCATACGACCTGGCCAGGTCACGTAAGGCATGAGAGTAGACCTGGCAGGTACGTGGCAGACGACCTGGCCAGGTCACGTAAGGCATGAGAGTAGACCTGGCGGGTACGTGGCATACGACCTGGCCAGGTCACGTAAGGCATGAGAGTAGACCTGGCGGGTACGTGGCATACGACCTGGCCAGGTCACGTAAGAGCACACACGGGGGGTGAGCCGCACCATGACATGATCTCATGGGTCCAGGTGTCAAACGACAGCTGACCCTGAGAATGGTATCATCCCAAGGTCAGGTCAGTGTCAGGCAGCACCCAGGACGTGTGGGAGGTCACTGGTGAACCATCTAACACACACACACACCACACACCACACCACACACACACACACACCACACACACACACACCACACACACACCACACACACATACACACACACCACACACACACCACACACCACACACACCACACACACACACACCACACCACACACCACACCACACACACATACACACCACACACACACACACCACACACACACACCACACCACACACACCACACACACACACACCACACACACACCACACACACATACCACACACACACCACACACACACACACCACACACACCAAACCATTTCAAAACACCCTCTTCTGCTCTCACAACCACTCTTTTTATCACCACACATCTCTCTTACCCTTGCATTACTTACTCGATCAAACCACCTCACGCCACTTATTGTCCTCAAATATCTCATTTCCAGTAAATCCACCCTCCTCCGCACAACTCCATCCATAGCCCATATATATATATATATATATATATATATATATATATATATATATATAGGAGGATGGATGTGCTGGAAATGAGATGTTTGAGGACAATGTGTGGTGTGAGGTGGTTTGATCGAGTAAGTAACGTAAGGGTAAGAGAGATGTGTGGAAATAAAAAGAGCGTGGTTGAGAGAGCAGAAGAGGGTGTTTTGAAATGGTTTGGGCACATGGAGAGAATGAGTGAGGAAAGATTGACCAAGAGGATATATGTGTCGGAGGTGGAGGGAACGAGGAGAAGAGGGAGACCAAATTGGAGGTGGAAAGATGGAGTGAAAAAGATTTTGTGTGATCGGGGCCTGAACATGCAGGAGGGTGAAAGGAGGGCAAGGAATAGAGTGAATTGGAGCAATGTGGTATACAGGGTTTGACGTGCTGTCAGTGGATTGAATCAAGGCATGTGAAGCGTCTGGGGTAAACCATGGAAAGCTGTGTAGGTATGTATATTTGCGTGTGTGGACGTGTGTATGTACATGTGTATGGGGGGGGGGGGGGGTTGGGCCATTTCTTTCGTCTGTTTCCTTGCGCTACCTCGCAAACGCGGGAGACAGCTACAAAGTATAAAAAAAAAAAAAAAAAAAAAAAAAAAAAAAAATATATATATATATATATATATATATATATATATATATATATATATATATATATTTCTTTCTTTCATACTATTCGCCATTTCCCGCATTAGCGAGGTAGCGTTGAGAACAGAGGACTGGGCCCTTGAGGGAATATCCTCACCTGGGCCCCTTCTCTGTTCCCTCTTTTGGAAAAAAAAAAAAAAAAAAACAGTGAGAGGGGAGGATTTCCAGCCCCCCGCTCCCTCCCCTTTTAGTCGCCTTCTATATATATATATATATATATATATATATATATATATATATATATATATATATATATATATATATATATACCAGGAATACTCAACAAACTTATACCTCTGTAATTTGAGCACTCACTCTTTGCCCCTATGCACGCATTCCGCCAATCCTCAGGCACCTCACCATGAGTCATACATACATTAAATAACCTTACCAACCAGTCAATAATACAGTCACCCCCTTTTCTTAATAAATTCCACTGCAATACCATCCAAACCTGCTGCCTTGCCGGCTTTCATCTTCCGCAAAGCTTTCACTACCTCTTCTCTGTTTACCAAATCATTTTCCCTAACCCTCTCACTTTGCACACCACCTCGACCAAAACACCCTATATCTGCCACTCTATCATGAAACACATTCAACAAACATCACCACTACTTGTTATCACCTCCCCATTTGCGCCCTTCACTGAAGTTCCCATTTGCTCCCTTGTCTTACGCACTTTATTTACCTCCTTCCAGAACATCTTTTTATTCTCCCTAAAATTTAATGATACTCTCTCACCCCAACTCTCATTTGCCCTCTTTTTCACCTCTTGCACCTTTCTCTTGACCTCCTGTCTCTTTCTTTTATACATCTCCCACTCAATTGCATTTTTTCCCTGCAAAAATCGTCCAAATGCCTCTCTCTTCTCTTTCACTAATAATCTTACTTCTTCATCCCACCACTCACTACCCTTTCTAATCAACCCACCTCCCACTCTTCTCATGCCACAAGCATCTTTTGCGCAATCCATCACTGATTCCCTAAATACATCCCATTCCTCCCCCACTCCCCTTACTTCCATTGTTCTCACCTTTTTCCATTCTGTACTCAGTCTCTCCTGGTACTTCCTCACACAAGTCTCCTTCCCAAGCTCACTTACTCTCACCACCCTCTTCACCCCAACATTCACTCTTCTTTTCTGAAAACCCATACAAATCTTCACCTTAGCCTCCACAAGATAATGATCAGACAACCCTTCCAGTTGCACCTCTCAGCACATTAACATCCAAAAGTCTCTCTTTCGCGCGCCTGTCAATTAACACGTAATCCAATAACGCTCTCTGGCCATCTCTCCTACTTACATACGTATACTTATGTATATCTCGCTTTTTAAACCAGGTATTCCCAATCACCAGTCCTTTTTCAGCACATAAATCTACAAGCTCTTCACCATTTCCATTTACAACACTGAACACCCCATGTATACCAATTATTCCCTCAACTGCCACATTACTCACCTTTGCATTCAAATCACCCATCACTATAACCCGGTCTCGTGCATCAAAACCACTAACACACTCATTCAGCTGCTCCCAAAATACTTGCCTCTCATGATCTTTCTTCTCATGCCCAGGTGCATATGCACCAATAATCACCCATCTCTCTCCATCAACTTTCAGTTTTACCCATATTAATCGAGAATTTACTTTCTTACATTCTATCACATACTCCCACAACTCCTGTTTCAGGAGTACTGCTACTCCTTCCCTTGCTCTTGTCCTCTCACTAACCCCTGACTTTACTCCCCAGACATTCCCAAACCACTTTTCCCCTTTACCCTTGAGCTTCGTTTCACTCAGAGCCAAAACATCCAGGTTCCTTTCCTCAAACATACTACCTATCTCTCCTTTTTTCACATCTTGGTTACATCCACACACATTTAGACACCCCAGTCTGAGCCTTCGAAGAGGATGAGCAGGGTGAAGGCATGTACAGAGCATCAGATTGGGGAAGAGCAGTGTGGTTTCAGAAGTGGTAGAGGATGTGTGGATCAGGTGTTTGCTTTGAAGAATGTATGTGAGAAATACTTAGAAAAGCCAATGGATTTGTATGTAGCATTTATGGATCTGGAGAAGGCATATGATAGAGTTGATAGAGATGCTCTGTGGAAGGTATTAAGAATATATGGTGTGGGAGGCAAGTTGTTAGAAGCAGTGAAAAGGTTTTTATCGAGGATGTAAGGCATGTGTACGTGTAGGAAGAGAGTGATTGGTTCTCAGTGAATGTAGGTTTGCGGCAGGGGTGTGTGATGTCTCCATGGTTGTTTAATTTGTTTATGGATGGGGTTGTTAGGGAGGTGAATGCAAGAGTTTTGGAAAGAGGGGCAAGTATGAAGTCTGTTGGGGATGAGAGAGCTTGAGAAGTGAGTCAGTTGTTGTTCGCTGATGATACAGCGCTGGTGGCTGATTCATGTGAGAAACTGCAGAAGCTGGTGACTGAGTTTGGTAAAGTGTGTGAAAGAAGAAAGTTAAGAGTAAATGTGAATAAGAGGAAGGTTATTAGGTACACTAGGGTTGAGGGTCAAGTCAATTGGGAGGTAAGTTTGAATGGAGAAAAACTGGAGGAAGTAAAGTGTTTTAGATATCTGGGAGTGGATCTGGCAGCGGATGGAACCATGGAAGCGGAAGTGGGGGAGGGGGCTAAAATTCTGGGAGCCTTGAAGAATGTGTGGAAGTCGAGAACATTATCTCGGAAAGCAAAAATGGGTATGTTTGAAGGAATAGTGGTTCTAACAATGTTGTATGGTTGCGAGGCATGGGCTATGGATAGAATTGTGCGCAGGAGGATGGATGTGCTGGAAATGAGATGTTTGAGGACAATGTGTGGTGTGAGGTGGTTTGATCGAGTAAGTAACGTAAGGGTAAGAGAGATGTGTGGAAATAAAAAGAGCGTAGTTGAGAGAGCAGAAGAGGGTGTTTTGAAATGGTTTGGGCACATGGAGAGAATGAGTGAGGAAAGATTGACCAAGAGGATATATGTGTCGGAGGTGGAGGGAACGAGGAGAAGTGGGAGACCAAATTGGAGGTGGAAAGATGGAGTGAAAAAGATTTTGTGTGATCGGGGCCTGAACATGCAGGAGGGTGAAAGGAGGGCAAGGAATAGAGTGAATTGGATCGATGTGGTATACCGGGGTTGACGTGCTGTCAGTGGATTGAATCAGGGCATGTGAAGCGTCTGGGGTAAACCATGGAAAGCTGTGTAGGTATGTATATTTGCGTGTGTGGACGTATGTATTTGCATGTGTATGGATGTGGGTTGGGCCATTTCTTTCGTCTGTTTCCTTGCGCTACCTCGCAAACGCGGGAGACAGCGACAAAGCAAAAATGTATATAATATATATATATATATATATATATATATATATATATATATATATATATATATATATATATATTCTTAGATATTGAAGCATGAGATCATATGTTGTCATAAAACAGTGTGCTGGTTCTTGGAAGGTGCTCTGGTCTCATACACTGTCTCACATTATACGTCGGATGATGCGAATGAACGAGGATTGTGAGAAATGCGCAGCTCACCGGCAGAACGCTGAACAATGATGATCAAGAGGAAGACATGATGTGGGAGCCTGGGAGGAGGACTCGTTGTAAGGGCCAAGGAGTGAGTGCATGCTGTGAGGGCCAGGGAGAACATGCTGTGAGGGCCAGGGAGAACATGCTGTAAGGGCCAGGGAGAACATGCTGTAACGGCCAGGGAGAACATGCTATGAGGGCCATTAGTGGTGTAGTGTCATGAACTAGCCATTATATTAACAATGCCACAGTCCATCCCAGTACTGGGTAAGTGGTCACCCTCACAGTGACGATGCTGGCCATCCTATCTGTCGTGCCGATTACCTGACACTTCGCCTCACAGTGACCTTAGAGCGACTGAGGCGATCACTCAGGTCACAACTCAGAGTCAGCAACCTGGCACCTTAACTACAGAGAATGCCACTTGCCACCTTAACGAGAGCAGTCCCGCCTTCCTCTCGTCTCTAGCCAAGATGGTGTGCCGGCCTTCACTCCTCCCTCCAGCCAGCCTTCTGTACCTCACAAGAACCGCCTTCCTGACCTCATATACACAGGCCTCACTGAAGACAAGAACTACCGTCAAGCTCTTCCATCTCAGACGCATGAGTCAGCTAACCTCTGGACGTCCTCACCCAGCCATAATACTGACCCAGGAGGCCTGTGTAGCAGGTCACAAGGTGACCCCTTCCAGGTTTCCTTTTGGAAGGTCTCTGAGTCCGCGAACCTCTGTGGCACATACCATGAGGCCTGTACGACCTCCAGTCTTAAGACACAGTTTGAGCTACAGAATCTACGGCGCACTCGACCTACTCTCTCTGGACGGTGGCATACGTCACATGTCCAGCACTGGGCCACTGGGGGAGGTTGATCCTACAGTAGTGGAACCCTGGGGGAGGTTGATCCTACAGTAGTGGAACCCTGGGGGAGGTTGATCCTACAGTAGTGGAACCCTGGGGGAGGTTGATCCTACAGTAGTGGAACCCTGGGGGAGGTTGATCCTACAGTAGTGGAACCCTGGGGGAGGTTGATCCTACAGTAGTGGAACCCTGGGGGAGGTTGATCCTACAGTAGTGGAACCCTGGGGGAGGTTGATCCTACAGTAGTGGAACCCTGGGGGAGGTTGATCCTACAGTAGTGGAACCCTGGGGAGGTTGATCCTACAGTAGTGGAACCCTGGGGGAGGTTGATCCTACAGTAGTGGAACCCTGGGGGAGGTTGATCCGACAGTAGTGGAACCCTGGGGGAGGTTGATCCTACAGTAGTGGAACCCTGGGGAGGTTGATCCTACAGTAGTGGACCCCTGGGGAGGTTGATCCTACAGTAGTGGAACCCTGGGGGAGGTTGATCCTACAGCAGTGGACCCCTGGGGTGGTTGATCCTACAGTAGTGGGACCCTGGGGGAGGTTGATCCTACAGCAGTGGACCACTGGGATGGTTGATCCTACAGTAGTGGAACCCTGGGGGAGGTTGATCCTACAGTAGTGGACCCCTGGGGAGGTTGATCCTACAGTAGTGGAACCCTGGGGGAGGTTGATCCTACAGTAGTGGAACCCTGGGGGAGGTAGATTCTCCAGCAGGCACCCACCCAGGACCCACGTGCAGCACAGAGCAGCATGAGAAAATGCCTCCAGATGCAATGACGAGGCTGGACCAGGGAGGGAGTGAGTGAGGGGGCGGCGGCGGAGGTGATCATGGTGGCTGCGGACCGCCAGCCGCCTGAACCCAGCCAGGGAGACGCGCGCCCTTGTCTGTCTTACGTAGGTCACCGAGGGAGTGAAGGGTGGAGGAGCAGGTTGTAGTGGAGAGTGGAGCCTTGGGAGGGTGGAGGAGGAGGTTGTGGTGGAATGTGGAGTCTTGGGAGGGTGAAGGACAGGTTCAGGTTGTGAGGGATCATGAGGGTCGCACATGAGTACTGCTGACGCGGACAACTCACAGTCACATATAACATAGATGTGTACGAAGAGAAACCGGAAGGATGGATGGATGGTCTGTACGTGGACTGCCACATAGCATGTGACCATGTCTCACATGGGAGGCTGATCAAGAACCAGGATTCCAGGCAGACATCAGAGGAAGGCTCCGAGAGAGACAAGATTTAAGTGGAAGGTGCAAAGGCCGCACACCAGAGGAGCCTTCTCATGATGGGTTGGTTACCAGCGTAGTGCCGCTGGGCTCCGCTCTGTGGCCATGACGTGGCAGGACGTATGGCATCGTGTCTGAGTAGGTTTACAGATCATACAAAGGTCACGAGGGAAGCGTGACCAGAGTTGGTTCATTACATGACTGATAACGCTCAGTGCAAGTTGTAGTGATAATGTTGGGTTATACCGAGGGAAGGTCTTGATATGACCATTGTCCAACAGGAAATAAACAGTAGAGAGACTTGGAAGTGGACATCATCAACAGTTCCACGTTAGGAGAACACTTAAGATGACTAACTGTCTACTGACACAAATCAAAACTGAATCTGAGTTCATGAATAACGATATAGCCAACGAGCTGTTCACATGAGGCTACAGTACAACATGATGCTTCACACGTTTGGTCAACCCACATAAAAGAAGCACACAAAACTTGTAGTAGTTCCAGAGGCGAGCAACAAAGATGGTGCCAAAGTAAAGTTGAGTTACAAGGGAAAGCTAGAAGTCTTACATCTGTCCTTCTTGAAAGAGAGGAGAGTGAGAAGTGACTTGATCATAACCTCTTGGCTTTTAAAACGGGTCTATGACGCTGACAGTGAACGGGTTTTATTGTAAACAAAGATGTCAAGAAATACATTACTGTATTATGAGGGTGGTCGATGATGGGAGAGGAGTAACGAGGGAAGAGTTGATAGAGACAACACATAAATATAAAGAATTGTATGATACTAGACAGTGGTCCAGAGATAAGGGACTCATGAGAGTAGAACTCACGCCTCGTACAGTATAGATAAGTAATTACATAATTCTCTCTCTCTCTCTCTCTCTCTCTCTCTCTCTCTCTCTCTCTCTCTCTCTCTCTCTCTCTCTCTCTCTCTCTCTCTCACGTTGTCCTCAGCCTCCACCACCTGGAAGGTTTGTACAGTTGTCTTTTCAGCACCGAATCTCAGTCCAGCTTTGTTTACTTCATCCGTACATTGTCCTGCCCCGTGTTGCTCTCATACTCATACTGCCTCCTCTCCTCTCCCACCAGCTCCACCTCTCACTACCGACCTCTCCTCTCCCACCAGCTCCACCTCTCACTACCGACCTCTCCTCTCCCACCAGCTCCACCTCTCACTACCGACTCCCCCCCTCCCATCCCTCCCCTGTCTACGTCACTAATATGTTATGTTCATCATGACGTCATGTGTTCAGCAGACCCCCCCCCCCCCCCCCCCCCCGGCCTGTACCGTCGGTACTGGTCATGTTTACCAGTCCTGGTTCTCCTCCCAGACCCCATACGTCTCCATTAAGGAATATTTACGTTCATGTTCACTCTTGTCCATGACAATCCATCTTCTCTCGAGCGTGGGTTGAATTTTCACCAATTCTTAGAGAGAGAGAGAGAGAGAGAGAGAGAGAGAGAGAGAGAGAGAGAGAGAGAGAGAGAGAGAGAGAGAGAGAGAGAGAGAGAGAGAGAGAGAGAGAGAGAGAGAGAGAGAGAGAGAGCTTTTATCACTGAGTGTTGTAAGGAAGATATGTTCCAGGACCTGACCAGAGGACATCAGGTCCTGGGGACGTCTGCTTCACAGTAGGGCGACGAAAGACGATGTTGGTGTCGCCGCCCTTCATAATGTTGCCCGCTGGCACTGGAGACACTACCTCTGTGTGCACACACATAAGATCACTGCCTCACTGACTAGTACTGGCCCGCCTCAGTAAGTGGTACTGGCCCGCCTCAGTAAGTGGTACTGGCCCGCCTCAGTAAGTGGTGCTGGCCCGCCTCAGTAAGTGGTACTGGCCCGCCTCAGTAAGTGGTACTGGCCCGCCTCAGTAAGTGGTGCTGGCCCGCCTCAGTAAGTGGTACTGGCCCGCCTCAGTAAGTGGTGCTGGCCCGCCTCAGTAAGTGGTGCTGGCCCGCCTCAGTAAGTGGTGCTGGCCTGCCTCAGTAAGTGGTGCTGGCCCGCCTCAGTAAGTGGTGCTGGCCTGCCTCAGTAAGTGGTGCTGGGTTGCCTCAGTAAGTGGTGCAGCCCCGCCTCAGTAAGTGGTGCTGGCCTGCCTCAGTAAGTGGGGCTGGGTTGCCTCAGTAAGTGGTGCTGACCTGCCTCAGTAAGTGGTGCTGGGTTGCCTCAGTAAGTGGTGCTGGGTTGCCTCAGTAAGTAGTGCTGGCCTGCCTCAGTAAGTGGGGCTGGGTTGCCTCAGTAAGTGGTGCTGGGTTCCCTCAGTAAGTGGTGCTGGCCCGCCTCAGTAAGTGGTGCTGGGTTGCCTCAGTAAGTGGTGCTGGCTGGCCTCAGTAAGTGGTGCTGGCCTGCCTCAGTAAGTGGTGCTGGCCTGCCTCAGTAAGTGGTGCTGGGTTGCCTCAGTAGGTGGTGCTGGCTGGCCTCAGTAAGTGGTGCTGGGTTGCCTCAGTAAGTGGTGCTGGCCTGCCTCAGTAAGTGGTGCTGGCCTGCCTCAGTAAGTGGTGCTGGCCTGCCTCAGTAAGTGGTGCCGGCTGGCCTCAGTAAGTGGTGCTGGGTTGCCTCAGTAAGTGGTGCTGGGTTGCCTCAGTAAGTGGTGCTGGGTTGCCTCAGTAAGTGGTACTGGCTGGCCTCAGTAAGTGGTGCTGGGTTGCCTCAGTAAGTGGTGCTGGCCCGCCTCAGTAAGTGGTGCTGGCCTGCCTCAGTAAGTGGTGCTGGCCCGCCTCAGTAAGTGGTGCTGGGTTGCCTCAGTAAGTGGTGCTGGGTTGCCTCAGTAAGTGGTGCTGGCCTGCCTCAGTAGATGGTGCTGGGTTGCCTCAGTAAGTGGTTCTGACCTGCCTCAGTAGGTGGTGCTGAGTTGCCTCAGTAAGTGGTGCTGGGTTGCCTCAGTAAGTGGTGCTGGCCTGCCTCAGTAAGTGGTGCTGACCTGCCTCAGTAGGTGGTGCAGGCCCGCCTCAGTAGATGGTGCTGGCCTGCCTCAGTAAGTGGTGCTGACCTGCCTCAGTAGGTGGTGCTGACCTGCCTCAGTAAGTGGTGCTGGGTTGCCTCAGTAAGTGGTGCTGGGTTGCCTCAGTAAGTGGTGCTGACCTGCCTCAGTAAGTGGTGCAGGCCCGCCTCAGTAAGTGGTGCTGGCCCGCCTCAGTAAGTGGTGCTGGCCCGCCTCAGTAAGTGGTGCTGGCCCGCCTCAGTAAGTGGTGCTGGGTTGCCTCAGTAAGTGGTGCTGGCCTGACTCAGTAGATGGTGCTGGGTTGCCTCAGTAAGTGGTGCTGACCTGCCTCAGTAGGTGGTGCTGGGTTGCCTCAGTAAGTGGTGCTGGCCTGCCTCAGTAAGTGGTGCTGGGTTGCCTCAGTAAGTGGGGCTGGGTTGCCTCAGTAAGTGGTGCAGGCCCGCCTCAGTAAGTGGTGCTGGGTTGCCTCAGTAAGTGGTGCTGGCCTGCCTCAGTAAGTGGTGCTGGGTTGCCTCAGTAAGTGGTGCAGGCCCGCCTCAGTAAGTGGTGCTGGGTTGCCTCAGTAAGTGGTGCTGGCCTGCCTCAGTAAGTGGTGCTGGGTTGCCTCAGTAAGTGGGGCTGGGTTGCCTCAGTAAGTGGTGCAGGCCTGCCTCAGTAAGTGGTGCTGACCTGCCTCAGTAAGTGGTGCTGGGTTGCCTCAGTAAGTGGGGCTGGGTTGCCTCAGTAAGTGGTGCAGGCCCGCCTCAGTAAGTGGTGCTGGGTTGCCTCAGTAAGTGGTGCTGGCCTGCCTCAGTAAGTGGTGCTGGGTTGCCTCAGTAAGTGGGGCTGGGTTGCCTCAGTAAGTGGTGCAGGCCCGCCTCAGTAAGTGGTGCTGACCTGCCTCAGTAAGTGGTGCTGGGTTGCCTCAGTAAGTGGGGCTGGGTTGCCTCAGTAAGTGGTGCAGGCCCGCCTCAGTAAGTGGTGCTGGGTTGCCTCAGTAAGTGGTGCTGGCCTGCCTCAGTAAGTGGTGCTGGCCTGCCTCAGTAAGTGGTGCTGGCCCGCCTCAGTAAGTGGTGCAGGCCCGCCTCAGTAGATGGTGCTGACCTGCCTCAGTAAGTGGTGCAGGCCCGCCTCAGTAAGTGGTGCTGACCTGCCTCAGTAAGTGGTGCAGGCCCGCCTCAGTAAGTGGTGCTGGGTTGCCTCAGTAACAAGCGAGGTAGGGAGCAAAGTTCCGCCGCTCCTGCAGTATGTCGTCATAACTGTCAAGATTTACTTGTATAGGAACGACGTGTTGGGCTACAACCCGCCACACACTGCCCTCACCTACAACCCGCCACACACTGCCCTCACCTACAACCCGCCACACACTGCCCTCACCTACAACCCGCCACACACTGCCCTCACCTACAACCCGCCACACACTGCCCTCACCTACAATCTACCATTGTGTACAACCCTCCACATACTACTGCCGATCTTTACAACACTTAACTTGGCGCTGAACACTCTCCTGGGACTCGAAACTTCCCTGGTACTGAACACCCCCCTGGAATTCAAAGCCTTCTCTGGGATTCAGCAGTCCCATCCTGGGATTCAGCAATCCCATCCTGGGATTCAGCAATCCCATCCTGGGATTCAGCAGTCCCATCCTGGGATTCAGCAGTCCCATCCTGGGATTCAACATATCGTGGGAGTGAACAACCTTCCTGGGTCTCAGCACCCATCCAGGGACTCAGCGTCCCCGTCCTGGGTCTAAGTACCCACCCTGGGTCTCAGTACCCACCCTGGGTCTCAGTACCCACCCTGGGTCTCAGTACCCTCCCTGGGTCTCAGTACCCACCCTGGGTCTCAGTACCCACCCTGGGTCTCAGTACCCACCTTGGGTCTCAACATGATAATTCTTTGATTATAATGACTGGATGTAATCACACCAGGCTATGTAGCGCGATGCTCATATAAGGTTGTGTTCATCATCATTGTAGGAAGTTTGTGTACACATACAACTGAATAACAAGACACAGTTTTGTGAGCGAATTCCAGTCCACATGGTCGAAGCCTCTCACGTCCATCACTCGAGTCTCGTCCACCAGCAATGCTATGCTGATGTTGTGATCTGCTAAGATTCAGTTATTTTCGACGTTTCCCAAGTAATGTTTGTTGTGTATGTATGACATCCGGTAAACACAAACATTTGAATTTCCAGTTGAGTCTTTTTTATGATCAAGTTTGTTACTGTATTGCTGTTGTTAAGTGTAATACTAACAATAAAATCCTTAATAAATTGTGGCTGATTGGTTATGACA